>NC_045441.1:19162262-19225565 GCF_002776525.5 Piliocolobus tephrosceles | reverse complement strand
TTTCTTTCTTTCTTTCTTTCTTTCTTTCTTTCTTTCTTTCTTTCTTTTTTCTTCCTTTCTTCCTTTCTTTCTTTCTTTTTGATGGAGTCTCCCACTGTTGCCTGGACTGGAGTGCAATGGTGTGATCTCGGCTCACTGCAACCTCCGCCTCCTGGGTTCAAGTGATTCTCCTGCCTCAGTCTCCCAAGTAGCTGGGATTACAGGCTCCTGCCACCATGTCTGGCTAATTTTTTGTATTTTTTAAGTAGAGACGGGGTTTCACCATGTTGACCAGGCTGTTCTCGAACTCCTGACCTTGTGATCCACCTGCCTCAGCCTCCCAATCCTTTTTTCATCTTGTATCTGGCCCATGTGTCCTCATACTGCCTAACCACAGCCTGGGAGAATCTTCTCTCTTCTGGCCTGCTTCTACTCAGGATGTAGATTCGAGAGAGTGTTTGGTCTGCTTCAGTGAGTGGCTTTTGTGTGGTGCAGTGGCTGATTTATTTCTAACTCACCTACAAAATTATGAGCTCCAGAATGTTCCCACACAGCACTACATCTTCATCTTCAGGTCAAACCATTGCATCCAAAGTTTAGACTACACTGTTTCTGAATCAGCTCCTTGCTCCTGGATCAGTAATGATGATGTTTGATGGTATATATGAAGAAATCCAGATGACTGTGGCATAAACCAAAGGTTCATTTTTCACTTTATTTTTCTCTCTTGTGAAGAACCCCTTAAGTCACCAAGCCAGAGTTAGTGGCTTCATCAGGAGCCTTGATATTTCTACTGCACCGTTTCAAAGCCACTTTTGTCTTTGCAAAATGGTTTGCAAGGTGGTTGCTGCAGCTCCAACCATTACGTCTGTATTCCAGGCAGCAGTAAAAAGAGAGGGCAAGGGCCAAAGGGTGTATCACCCAGCTGAATTATCCTCTTTAAAGAGCATTCCCATAACTCACCCAAATGATGTCCACTTAACTCTCATTGGCCACCCCTGCCTATAAAGGAGGCCAGGAACTGTGGTTTCCCAGCTGCATGCATTGCGGAACACAGCAATATGGGATAGAGCTGTCTAACCCAAGAAGAAGGGGAACTTGGGTAGGCAGCCAGCAGTCTCTGACATATCCTCTTATTCTCTAAGGGAGCAGAAAGATGGATTCCCACAGATCCAAGTCCCAGTTGGCTTTTCTGTAATAGCTATTAATGGTATTGACTAAAGTGTCTGTATCACTGCACTTTTATGGCTCTGCTGAGAAGAACACCCCAAGGCCACTGGCCCCTTTGCTATAGCTAATAATGGCCGAGTGTTAGAAAGGGACAGTGATACCTCTTGGGCAAATGGATCACCACTTTTCAGATCCTGGCATCCAGAATTGACCAGGGCTGCCTGAGATGATTGCATGAGACAATGCCCATGGAGTGTTTTTTAAAATTAGAATTAGACTTTACTTTAGAACAGTTTTAGATTTACAGAAAAATTGAGTGACAGCATACAAAGAGTTCTCATAATTTACCCCCAACCACCACACACACAAACTTCCCCATCATAAAAATCTTACACGAGTTAGATATATTCGTTACAATTAATAAACCAATGTTGACAAATCTTTTTTTTTTTTTTTTGAGACAGAGTCTCACTCTGTCATCCAGGCTAGAGTGCAGTTGTGCAATCTTGGCTCACTGCAAACTCCACCTCCCGGTTCAAGTGATTCTCCTGCCTCAGCCTCCTGAGTAGCTGGGATTACAGGCGCACACCACCATGCCCAATTAATTTTTGCATTTTTAGTAGAGACAGGATTTCACCATGTTTGCCAGGCTGAATGATACATCGTTATTAACTGAAGTCTGTCATTTATTCAGATTTTCTTGACTTTTATCCTCATATCCTTTCTTTTCAGTTCCAAATCCCATTCAGGATACTATATGACATTTATTTGTCATGTCTCCGTAGGTGCCTCTTGGTGAAGAGGTGACATTTTCTCAAGCTTTTCTTGTTTTTAATGACCTTGATGTTTTAAGGAGTACTGGTCAGATACTTTATAGGGTGCCCCTGTGTTGGAATTTGTTGATGTTTCTCTCATGATTAAACTGTAGTTATTGATTTTGGGGGAGGAAGATTGCAGAGGGAAAGTGCCATTTTCATCACATTGCATCAAGGGGATATGTTATGGACAAGACTTTTGACAGTTGATGTTGACTTTGATCACCTGGCTAACACAGTGTTTGTCAGCTTTCTCCACGGTAAATCTTTTCTTCTACCTTTCCATATGGTATTCTTAGGTATTTCTTCCATTAGGAAGAAAGTTACTATGCACAGCCCACAGTTGAGGAGTGAACAGCTGTGTTCCCCCTCCTCTAAGTAAAGTAACTACATAATTTATTTGGAAATCTTCTATATATGAGATTTGCTTCTTCTCAAGAAGAAATTTTGAAACAGCCAAGAGTCTATGATCATTTCTTCTCCCTCTGCTAGACCTAAAATATGCCTGTTGCATTTTCTTGAAACAAAAGACTTAGGAAGGCACATTTGACTTTGCCCATAATTAAATATTAACTAACTTTTTTTTTTTAAATAAATAGTGTGTTTTCCCCTTTGAGAGTCATCCAGTTAAATAAACTTTGAACTGTCGTCTGGTTCTCCTCTCCACAAGCGACATGTAACAAATACAGCTTTCATCTCCCAGCTGCTGTGCACATCTCCATGAAAAGAAGGCTCTTTGATACCCATTTCTGTCACCTGAACACAGCTCACATTCTTATCAGCACTTGAATGCTAGGACAGGGAGCTGTCAGAAGGGTCACCTAAGAACAGTGGGGTCATGTAAGCATGGGACTAGCATTAACAGTCAAGGCTGCCCACCTTTGCTTGAACCTCTCCAGGCAAACAGGGCTCCCTCCCTCCTAAAACCTCCATCCCAGCTTTGGGAGCATAGTTCTGTTATAAAGCACGTTCTTTCATTGTGTCAAAACCATTGCCTGGCTTCCATCCATTTGGTCCCATTCCCATTCTCTAGGTCATAAAGAACAAATTCATATCATCTCCCAATGATGTTCTCATCTGCACACACACCCCTACCATGGCCCACTGATTGTTCAAGGCACTGATGGTGATCTGCCCAAGTCAGATTCCCCCCAGCCCAATGCACTTGGTTCTGGATTTCTTCATTGGTAAGATGTGACTTCCAGGCTTATTAACACCCCAGCTGTTCTCTTTTGAGTAGACGTCCAGGTGCCTCCTGGATTTTCTCTTCTCCTCCTTCTCCTTCTGCTTCTTCACAGAGTGATATGGTTTGGCTCTGTGTCCCCACCCAAATCTCATGTTGATATGTAATTCCTAACGTTGGGGGAGGAAGCTGGTGGGAGGTGATTGGATCATGGGGGCGGATTTCCCCCTTGCTCTTCTCATGATAGTATGTGAGTTCTCACGAGATCTGGTTGTTTAAAAGTGTGTGGCACTTCCCCCTTCACACTCTCTCTCGCCTGCTCCAGTCATGGAAAGACGTGTCTGCTTCTCCTTCACCTTCCACCATGATTGTAAGTTTCCTGAGGCCTCCCAACCATGCTTCCTGTACAGCCTGTGGATCTGTGAGTCAATATCTTTTCTTCATAAATTACCCAGTCTCAGGTAGTTCTTTATAGTAGTGTGAGAACGAAGTAATACACAGGGTCTTGCTCTGTTGCCCAGGCTGGAGTGCAGTGGTGTGATCATAGCTTGTTGTAGCCTTGAACTCCTGGGCTCAAGCAATCCTCCTGCCTCAGTCTCCACAGTAGCTGGGACTATGGCATGCGCCACCATGCCTGGCTAATTTTTAAATTTTTTTGTAGAGACAGGGTCTCACTATGTTGCCTCAAACTCCTGGTCTCAAACTCCTGGCCTCAAGTGATCCTCCCACCTTGGCCTCTAAAGGTGCTAGAACTACAGGCATGAGCCACACACCAGGACTTCATCCTGTATTTTCTACCCTAAGACCCCACAGGCTTCTTATGGAAACGGCTGACTCATTGAAGCAACTTAAATAAAACCCATCTCATTTTATATCAGATGCTCGCTCAGCCCTAGCTCCACTAGTTTGCATTAGTACAGCTGGTTTTTAGGACGAAAATGCAGGAACTTAAAGGTATTCCATTAAACATAATTGTGTCCTGACCCTGTTGTGTATCATATATGTATATGAAGTTGTATGCATCTACACCCAAGGCTTAGTGGGAAAGGAGGTTCAGAATGATGTGAAACTGTAGTTTAAATCTCTCTGGGTGGTAGGATTATTGATGCTATTTTGTTTCCATTATTACTATCATTTTTTCTTGAATGATCTTAATTATTTTGCAATTTACCAAAAAACTTTTTAATCTCGCGTGAATCAGACTATTTTCTCAGCCTGCTGAGGACTCTCTGAGCTATTTCAGGGAGAACTCGTCACTCTTTGGGAATCCTTAAAGTGCATATTTGTTGGTGCTTTAAGGTGAAAGACCAAAGCAGACATGTGACAGGAGGTTGGAGGTTGAGGCAGCGCTAGGCTGTCATTTTTTTCTTTGGAATGAAGCTCCTCCCAGGGCCTGGGTGCGCGTGCGCATGCTTGCACACACACACGCATGCATGCACACACACACACACCGATGAATCTCTCTGCTCCTTTAGCATTTAAGGGTCCACAGCCATGTATCTAGACATATTCCTGCAGATCCTCACTCCCCTTCTCCTCTCTCATCTGAGGTTTTCATGTTAGAACAGGGACAGCAGAGCAAAGCCACATGACAGGCAGTATAGTCTAGTGGTACTGAACAAGAGATTTTTCTTTACAGTAAAGACAGGGTCTTGCTATGTTGCCCAGGCTGGTCTTGAACTCCAGGCCTCAAGTGACCTTTTTGCCTTGGCCTCCCAAAGTGCTGGGATGACAGGCATGAGCCACCATGCCCAGCCCAGAACAAGAGATTCGAGTGAGACAGACCGAGGTCTGAAACCCAGACCTGCCAGGTACAGACTATGTGATATTGAGACCGGTTATTAATCTCCCTGAGTTTCAGTGTCCCCATCTATAAAGAGAAAATGATAGTACCTGCCCATAAGCTTGCTGGGAGGATGAAAAGAGAAGGTGCTTATAAAAAAACTCTGCAGGCGGGCGCGATGGCTCACGCCTGTAATCCCAGCACTTTGGGAGGTCAAGGCAGGCAGATCACAAGGTCAAGAGATGGAGACCATCCCGACCAACATGGTGAAATCCTGTTTCTACTAAAAATACAAAAAAAAAAAAAAAAAGGAAAAAGAAAAAACAGGTAGCCGGGTGTGGTGGCACACGCCTGTAGTCCCTGGTACTTGGGAGGCTGAGGCAGGAGAATCTCTTGAACCCAGTAGGCAGAGGTTGCAGTGAGCCAAGATCACGCCATTGCACTCCAGCCTGGGTGACAGAGCAAAACTCTGTTAACAAACAAACAAACAAAAACAAAAACAAAAAAACGAAACCTTTGCATAGTGCCTGGCACATAGGAAGTACTCAAATCATGGTGGTACTTATGGTTAACAGTGAAAATTATCCTTTTCTGCCCTCCTCACTGGGCACCATACCTGAATCTACCCTATCAGAAAATATCCCCAGGCGACAGCAGGTAACAGCAGCCTGATAAACAAGCCAGTGGACCCACAAGATAAGTACAGAGAAAGCAATAAAAAACAAAACAAAACAAACAAAACAATCCCGAACAAAACCAAAAGCCTTCCCTGTCTTTGAGAGAAACAGTCACCTTCCCCCACATCTGGCCTCTGGCCCTCAACTTCTTCATCCCTCTGGGAAATTCTTTTAAAAAGCAGATATCTTAAAGCAAAACAATAACATGTAACAGCAAGTTCTTCCTAGGACACCAATGGAAAGCAGAGGCTATGTTCTCCGTGAGATCGCAGGGCTTTCTTCCACGAAGCTGTCATCACTCATACTTATCTCACAGCAATCAAGAGTGAGGCACGAATCTGGATGACATCTCTGGGATATTGTCACATGCACTGGGGGAGCTTGGAAGAGCACGGAGGGTCATCACGGATGGCTGCATACAGATTCTTCACAGCAGTGTGAGAATAGACTAATCCACAGGGTGTTGCTCTATGGTCCAGGCTGGAGTACAGTGGTGTGATCATAGCTCCCTGCAGCCTTGACCTCCTGGGCTCAAGCGATCTTCCTCCCTCAATCTCTGGAGGCTGGCAGGGCAGATGGGAATCAGGAGTCTCTGGTTTTCTTTCTTCCCAGCTTCCTGCGGGTTTCCTTTGCTTTGTCACTGTGCCCTCAGCTGGTTACCGATTAGAACCTCATGCGAACTCTCCAGAAAAAAAACAGCTTCTTTCCAGGGGCCAGCGCCTGACTCTACCCTCTAAATGAATTGTGAGGTTGGGCGTGGCAAGCTCACGCCTGTAATTCCAGCACTTTGGGAGGCTGAGGCAGGAGGATCGCTTGAAACCAGGAGTTCAAGACCAATCTGGACAGTATGGTAAGACCTTGTCTCTACAAAAACTTTAAAAATTATTCAGGCACGGTGGTGTGTGCCTGTAGTCCCAGCTGCTCCAAAGGCCAAGGCAGGAGGATTGCTTGATTCCAGCAGTTCAAGGCTTCAGTGAGCTATGCTTGCGCCATTGCACTCTAGCCTGGGCAACAGAGCAAGATCCCCTCTCTGAAAAATAAAATAAAATAAGATAAAATAAATTAATTATGGTAATGGCTCTGATAAGTACTTAGAACCCCATTAATTTGGGCAAGTTTATAGTAGGTTGGGTCTGAGCTTTTGGGGGCAAAGGGAATTTGAAGTATTAAGCAGTGGTAATATCAGCATAGTCTCAGGGTACGCCTGAACCAGAACTTTCCTCTAGTTCCCACTTGAGCCCCAGGCGGAAGACACTCTTCAAAGAAGTGGGTACAAATAGCAGAGAGGTAGGATCCATCCCAAGGGGGGCCTCTGAAGCACTGAGAAGACACACAGGTAAATAGCTTTTTGTTTAAACTTTTCATTTTCTGAGCCTTATTCATATGAGCAAATGTATAGGCATATTTTAAACTCAAGTATCACAAATTCTCAATCAAAGAGGTTGCAGCTTGTATTGAGGCAGAGAAATCAAGAGGGGTAGCCTCTAGCACTAGAAGTTTGGTTTGGTGCCTTGAGCAGGGACTAGAGATTTCATTTTTTGTGTATTTTCAAGGGCAAAATGTCTGGGGAATAATTAAAAAACTGAGCAGCCTATATCTTCCTTTTTTTGTTATCTTCATGGTGGAATTAGAAGGGCTCTGCTTTATAACTAACCAGTGGCTGTGCCGCAGGCCTCTGTAGAAATCTCAATACCCAAAGCTCATGCTGTTGCCCAGGCCCTCTTGCAACAGTCCCACCAAAAGCTTTACTTTTTCTGCCTTTCCAAGTGACACAGTGAAGGAGAGCCCAGGCTCTCAAGAGTGGAGGAGAAGATGTATTTTGGTGATTATCAGAAAATTAGGTCAGGTGCAGTAGCCCACCCCTGTAATCCCAGCACTTTGGGAGGCTGAGGTGGGCCATTCACTTGTGGTCAGGAGTTTAAGACCAGCCTGGCCAACATGGTGAAACCCCATCTACCAATGAACTATATATTCAGGAAAAAGATTAGTACAATCGATATTGATGAAGTTCACCAAGTGTCCCTATACCTCACTCTGACTATGCTTTTTAATGTCCTACCCAGCAAATTGTGAGATTTTGTTCTTGATACAGTCTGGATATTTGCCTCCTCCAAATCTCATGTTGAAATGTGATCCCCAGTGTTGGAGGTGGAGCTTGTTGGGAGGTGTTTTGGTCGTGGCAGGAGATACCTTATGAATGGCTTGGATAATGAGTGAGTTCTTGCTGTATTTATTCCTGTGAAAGTTGGTGGTTTAAAAGGACCTAGAACCTCCTCATCTCTCTCTCGCCCCCCTCTCTCTCACAAGGTGATCTCTGCATGCATTACCCCAGAGTGGAAGCAGCCCACACCTTAACCAGAAGCAGATTCTGGCACCATGCTTCTTGTGCAGCCAGCAGAACTGTGAGTCAAATAAACCTCACTTCTTTATAAAAGCACCCAGCCTCAGGTTTTCCATAATAGCATCTCAAATGGACTAAGACAGTTCTTTTCCCCACAAGGTAAGATAAGAAGAAAAGCAAGAGTTAGAAACACCCACTCTGTGGGTAATTTTTTCTCTTAGAGATAAGAGCTGCTGTTGGTTCGTTGGTAGCACCTCCTTATCAAACTCCTCAACAAGATAAAAGGACGTGTGTGTAATGGAAAGTGACTCAAGCCGTGCTTCTCCAACTGGGGATTTGCAGGCATCTAGGGAGCCTCTGACTTTTGCATGTACAAGATGCATGTAAGATTTTCAAAGTTTTTTTGTCTTTATTTTGGTGATTATCGGAAAATTAGGTCAGGTGCAGTAGCCCACCCCTGTAATCCCAGCACTTTGGGAGGCTGAGGTGGGCCATTCACTTGTGGTCAGGAATTTAAGACCAGCCTGGCCAACATGGTGAAACCCCGTCTCTACTAAAAATACAAAAATTAGCCGGGTGTGATGCTGCATGCCTGTAGCCCCAGCTACTTAGGAGGCTGAGGCAGGAGAATCACTTGAACCCGGGAGGCAGAGGTTGCAGTAAGCTTAGATCATGTCACTGCACTCCAGCCTGGATGATAGTGAGACCCTGTCTCAAAAAAAAAAAAAAAATTAATATGTGCATCTTCTCCATTACCTGGATGGCCCAGGTGAGTACTGAACGTGGCTTTAGTTCATGTGTTTGTGTGCCAACAGCCCTGGGGCTAAGGTGTTCTACAGGAATTGTCATAAAAAGAAGAAGAGAGTGGTTTTTGTTGTTGTTGTTGTTGTTTTGGTTTGGTTTTGGTTTTGGGATTTTTTGAGACAGTTTCACTCTTGTTGCCCAGGCTGGAGTGCAGTGGCACAGTCTCGGCTCATTGCAACCTCCTCCTCAGCCTCCTAAGTAGCTGGGATTACAGGTATCCACCATCATGCCCAGTCAACTTTTGCATTTTTAGTAGAAATGGGGTTTCACCATGTTGGCCAGGCCAGTCTTGAACTCCTGACCTCAGGTGATCCACTCACCTTGGCCTCCCAAAGTGCTGGGATTACAGGCGTGAGCCACCGTGCCCAGCCGAGAGTGGAGATTTTAATAGAAATGTGTTTGTTGCTCAGAAAAGCTGCCAGAATATAAATTCCCAGAAAGTGGGATTTCCATCCTCTTTGCTTACTAATTTACTACACCCTAGAGAGAAAGTAGGTGCTCAATAAATATGGGGTGAATGAATGAATGATGAGTAAACATTTCCAAAATAATCCAGAGTACAGGACATTAGAGGGAGAATCAGGTTATCATGAGGCACAGAAGAACATCTGCTGGCTCAGTTGGTGCCACATTCACATCTGAAGCAGCAACGATTCCATTTCGGTGAGTGACAGTGCCACCAGGTTAAATGAATACTATTGTTGTTTTTCGTTTTTTGTTTTTTGTTTTTTGTTTTGAGACGGAGTCTCGCTTTGTCGCCCAGGCTGGAGTGCGGTGGCCGGATGTCAGCTCACTGCAAGCTCCGCCTCCCGGGTTTAGGCCATTCTCCTGCCTCAGCCTCCCGAGTAGCTGGGACTACAGGCACCAGCCACCTCGCCCGGCTAGTTTTTTGTATTTTTTAGTAGAGACGGGGTTTCACCGTGTTAGCCAGGATGGTCTCAATCTCCTGACCTCGTGATCCGCCCGTCTCGGCCTTCCAAAATGCTGGGATTACAGGCTTGAGCCACCGCGCCCAGCCCTGAAATGAATACTGTTAACTGAAATGTTATCTACTTTGTTGGTCTGTTCATATCGACTTGTAAATTTATTCTTATTTTATAGTTGCAATAGACCTATGAGTAGAAGTCATTTTATGTTTACACATATTTGAGAAACACCACGGTAAAAAACAAATTAGGTCAGCCCTGAGGGTCTGTGAGAGTTTTCTTTTTTTCTTTAGAAGGATGCCACCTATTCCTCTACTGAAGAAATACTACCAGCCTGGATGACATAGTGAGATCTTATCTCTACAAAAGAAAAACAAAATTAGCCGGATATGGTGGTATTGAAGCAGTGTCGTTGTCTGGGGTAAATACCCAGGGTTCATTGTCTCATGCCAAGAAGATTAAGGACACGGATGGACCAGACACACAGGAGGAGTGAGTTTAGGAGTGAAGGGTTAATAGGCAAAAGAAATAGAAAGGAGAACAGGTCTCTCCCTTGTGTGAGAGAGGGGTTCCTGATAGAGAAAATCCAGCCCTTGGACTGCACCAGATTTTATAGGCAGGCTTGAGGAGACGATGTCTGATTTCTGTAAGGCCCACAGATTGGTTCAGCCAGGTGTAACGTTTACACAGTGTGTGGGGGAGGCTGGTCACCCCATTCTAACCTTATTATGCAAATGGGGTCTTTGCCTGGCTGGCGCCATATTGTCTTCTCCTTACTGTCCACGTGATTTGGCAAAGAGAAGGGAAGATGGAGCCACCGTGTTGGACATGCCTACTCCCAGGTAGCCTTATCCTATTAGCACAGCTGCCAGCATTCACCAGTGCAAGCTTCCAGCTTGCTCGTCTCTGTCTGAAGCTTGATTTCACAGGCTGCTCTTTGTTAGAAAAGAAAATGATTTGGGGGTTGCTTTTTATTAAAAGGAAAACCTTACCGAGGACTTCTTTGCCGTCACTATCTGCCTAAGGAATTTCTTCTTAACTCCTATATCAGTATGTGCACTCGTAGCCTTAGCTACTTGGGAGGCTGAGGTAGGAAGATCGTTTGAGCCTTGGAGTTCAAGTCTGCAGTGAGCTATGATTGTACCACTGCACTCTAGTCTGGGTGACAGAACAGGACACTGCCTTAAAAAAAAAAAAAAAAAAAAAAAAGGAAAAGAAAAGAAAAAAAAAGACATACTAGATTAAAACTGTCAACAATATACACCCCATCTTGCAGGAAATGGCATATGGCTTCTCTAACCAAGAAAGTTAACCATTTCTCCAGGTGGCAGGAATGAATTCTATCCACTGATCAAGGTGCTATCCACGGAATGGAGGTTGTTTCCCTTATAATTAAGGCAGCCATGTTCAAGCTTAAAGGGGTCCACTGCCTTTGAGGCATCCTGTAGCTTAAATGTTTTTTGTGTTTTAGAGACAGGGGTCTTATTCTGATGCCCAGGCTGGAGTGTGCTGATGTTATCACAGCTCACTGCAACCGGGGTAGTTTTTAAATTTTTTGTTTTGTAGAGACAAAGTCTCACTATTTGGGTTTTGTTGTTGTTGTTGTTTGTATTGTATTGTATTGTATTTTTTTTTTTTTTGAGACCATCTTGCTCTGTCTCCCATTGTCACCCAGGCTGGGCAGCAGTGGTGCAATCTCAGCTCACTGCAACACTCCACCTCCCAGGTTCAAGTGATTCTCCTGCCTCAGCCTCTGAGTAAGTGGAATTACAGGCATGTGCCACCATGACCAGCTAATTGTTTTTTTGTATTTTTAGTAGAGATGGGGTTTCACCATGTTGCCCAGACTGGTCTCGAACTCCTGACCTCAGGTGATCTGATCCAGCCTCTTGGCCTCCCAAGGAGCTGAAATTATAGGTATGATCACCACACCTGGCCAGAGGTCTCACTATTTTGCCTAGTCTGGTCTCAAACTCATGGCCTCAAGCATCCTCCCGCTTTGTCCTCTGGAATCACTGGGATTACAGGTGTAAGCTACCATGCCCAGCCCTCACTGTAGGTTTAAATCTCATCAGGTGACAGAAAGCTTAGTCTTGTCTTCAGCCTCCAGAGGGAGGGACAGTGGGAAGACGTTCTTGAGATTCAGATCGTGCTTGGCTCACTGTCAGAGTTTTCCTGCCTTAGAACAACCTGTCTCTAGAGTTTATCAAGCAGATACTGAGTGATTACTTGGACAGGTAGGCGGGCATCCACTAGGGGAGTGGGTAAGATGCGATTGTGTTCCTGGAGGAATATGAGCCATCAACCATATATTAAGGATGATAATAATCTCTGGTGAGGCTGGACAGTGTCCTGTCTTCTGGAACCATCCATAGCATCATTGATTGATCCCTGTCTGGCTCTCCTTATTTCCGTTCTTGGTTCCTTGTTTTTGGCTAATCAGTATAGAGATGCTGTATCAAATTGGAGCAAGATACTTGATACTTGTATCAAGTATGAAACAGAGGAGGTCAAGTTGGAAGCCACATGTGTGAGGTCCATCCATTGGCTGGGGCCTCTTTGGGAGAAAGAACGCTGGAAATTTTCTAATATGCCTGGAGCCCTATTCATGCCAATAGGCATAGACCCCATTTCATGATTGCTTGGGCTACAGGGCAGGAGCCCAATATATTGTATCTGCTTTCTTCTCTCAAACAGGAGCTTCCAAGGGCAAAAACCATGACATTTCTTTCTTCATCGTAGTGCCTTGCACTTAATGCATTTTAGCTCAATCTCCTCCCTCCCTCCTATCCTCTCTTGCTCTCTCTCTTCTTTCCTTTTCCAAGAAATCGTAAGGGCCAGGCGCAGTGGCTCACGCCTGGAATCCCAGCATTTGGGAGACTGAGTTGGGCGGATCACTTGAGGTCAGGAGTTTGAGACCAGCCAACATGGTGAAACCCTGTCTCTATTAAAAATACAAAAATTAGACTGGCATGATGGCAGGTGCCTGTAATCCCAGCTACTCAAGAGGCTGAGGCAAGAGAATCGCTTGAACCCAGGCGGTGGAGGTCCCAGTGTGCCAAGATCGTATCACTGCACTCCAGCCTGGGCTGGACAGAGCAAGACTTCATCAAGAAAGAGAAAGAAAGAGAGAAAGAGAGAATGAGAGAGAGAGAGAGAAAGAAGAAATCATAAGGAGCAAACCACAGAGGTGTCTGAATGGAGAGAGAGAGAGAAAGAGAGAGAAAGAAAGAGAGAGAGAGAGAAAGAAAGAAAGGAAGGAAGGAAGGAAGGAAGGAAGGAAGGAAGGAAGGAAGGAAGGAAGGAAGAAAAAGAAAGAAAGAAAGAAAGAAAGAAAGAAAGAAAGAAAGAAAGAAAGAAAGAAAAGAAAAGAAAGAAATCATAAGGAGCAAACCATAGAGGTGTCCGAATGTATTTGTTGAACAGAACTGAAATGCACCTCTGCACTTCCAGATTGAGCAATGATTCCCAAACTTGGGTCAAAGGAGACTTATCTGAGAAGTGAGAAAACAGGGAAGCCAAGACACTCAGAGATTCATGATTGTGGGACATCAGGAACCCATCATCTGCAGGCACCGGGAACTCAGACAGAAACATGAGGCTGACACTCAGCAGGGACTGGGCTCCTGGCTTCAGCCGCTGGGCTTGTTAAAGCCTGGGAAGGCTTCATGAACTGCCTGGTTCCCTACACAGGCTCCAAGCCCCTTGCAAGCCTTTTCCTGGCTGGCTGTGACCCCGCCCTTCCCAGAAAAGCATTGGCGAAGAGGAAGGAGGAGAAATAGCATGTCAATCAATGATAACTCACTCACTGAAGCCCTGGGTGAGTGACCTGCTCTGCCCAGGGGCCTCACTTTATGAAACCGGGTTGTTTTTCAAGGATGGTAGAAAAAGTATCAGATGAAAAATATGGCTTCAGAAACCCATATAAAAAGGCTTGGAGTGGCTTACAAGGACGGCATCTGGCCCCCAGTGCGCTGGCTCTTTTTTTTCTATTTCTTCTCCTTCTTTAGACCCCAGTGTCCATCTAACCAGAAAGAAAATATGAGAGCTGTGTGATATAACAGAGATTTAAAAACATTGGCTTTGATGGCTTGGGCACTTACTAGGACTACCATCTGCAACTTTTTGTTGCTGTTGTTTGCCATATACATTGAGTGGAAACAAAAATGAGAGGAAAGAGAAAGAAACGGTCACAGCTAGGGGAGGGCAGGAGCTCTGGTGTGAGGGGAAGGGGCTGGGCAGGACAGGAGGGAGACATAGCCAGAGCCCAGCCTCCTGTCCTGTCCTGCGTTCTCCCCCATGGCAGAGGGGGACCATGGAGGGTGCCCAGATCGGGAAACGAATCTGTCACTTCTCAGACTATAGATGACGCCGATGGCCGACATAATGGAGTGTGAGATTTCCCTTCGGCTCAAGGCTTGGAGTTTGCTGCCCTGCCATCCCTGTGCAGAGATATGGGGTCTCCAGAACTTTTTGTTTCGTTTTGCTTTTTTTGAGACAGAGCCTCACTCTGTCACCCAGGCTGGAGTGCAGTGGTGTGATCTCAGCTCACTGCAACCTCTGCTTCCCTGGTTCAAGCGATTCTCCTGCCTCAGCCTCCCGAGTAGCTGGGATAACAAATGCACGCCACCACGCCCAGCTAACTTTCGTAATTTTTTTTTTAGTACAGATGGGGTTTCACCATGTTGGCCAGGATGGTCTCTATCTCTTGACCTCGTGATCCACCTTGGCCTCCCAGTGCTGGGATTATAGGCACGAGCCATGGCACCCGGCCTTGTTTTTGAGACAGAGTCTCACTCTGTCGCCCAGGCTGGAGTGCAGTGGTGCAATCTTGGCTCACTGCAACCTCTGCCTCTGGGCTCCTGCCTCAGTCTCCTGAGTAGCTGGGATTATAGGTGCCTGCCACCACGCCCAGTTAATTTTTGTATATTTTATTAGAGATGGGGTTTCTCCATGTTGTCCAGGCTGGTCTCGAACTCCTAGGGGTCTCCAGAAAGTTTATGTTATTTTATTTATGTTTTTTGAGATGGAGTATTGCCCCATTGCCCAGGCTGGAGTGCAGTGGCTCCATCTCGGCTCACTGCAACCTTTGCCTCCTGGGTTCAAGCAATTCTCCTGCCTCAGCATCCCGAGTAGCTGGGATTACAGGGTCATCCTACCATGCCTGGCTAATTTTTGTGTTTTTAGTAGAGATGAGGTTTCACCATGTTGGCCAGGCTGGTCTTGAACTCCTGACCTCAAGTGATTCGCCCGCCTCAGTCTCCTAAAGTGCTGGGATTACAGGCGTGAGCCACCGCGCCTGGCCATCCAGAGCTTTTAAATTCTCCTGAAGGACTTAGGACCATTCCTTTCCTCCCCACCAGGGTCCTGCTTCTCTTTTCTCTTCCTCCCTTTCTCCTGCTTCATTAATTCTTCTTCTCTCCCTTGGTCCATGGCCACTCCCAGTGCCATCAGGCTCAGATGGGACCCCATGGGGTCAAGAGGGTGTTGCCCTGGGATGCTGACCTCATGCTCTGAGCAGTCTCCTCAGGTATCCTGATCCCATGGCGGGGAGCTGCTGACAGATGGTGCTGATGTGAATAGTCCCTCCAGGCTACTGGGCCTTGTAACCAAGGGTCAGAGCTCAGAGCACATGTGCTGGTACCAGAGTCTCCAAGGGGTCCTGAGCCAGCATGCCCCACACCACATAAACAAGCACAGCGGGCCATCTTGTCCAGCCACCGTGTGCTCCTAAAAAAAGAGGGGGTGCCAGATGCAGTAGCTCATGCCTGTAACTTCAGCACTTTGGGAGGCCGAGGTGGAGGATCACTTGAGGTCAGGAGTTCCAGACCAGCCTGGCCAACATGGTGAAACCCCGTCTCTTCTTAAAAAAAAAAAAAAAAAAAAATAGGCGTGGTGGCAGACACCTGTAATCCCAGCTACTCAGGAGGCTGGGGCAGGGGAATCACTTGAACCTGGAAGACGGAGGCTGCAGTGAGCCAAGGTTGCGCCATTGCACTCCAGCTTGGGTGACAACAGTGAAAAAAAAAAAAAAAAAGGTGGAATTTGCTGGATAGTGGCAGGAAGGGGCTGGATCAGGCCAAGTCCCATGGTAAGTCTCCCCTTCCTTACAACTTTCTGTGCCAACCTGACACTCCTAACCTGGGACACACAAGGGTTCGTAAGCGAGGGTCAGGTGTCCAGTTCTGTCCTGCTTTGAGGGAGAAGAGGCGAGTACGAGGGTAGACCAGCCTTGCCTTATTCAGCCCCAGTGTGTGTGGGCCTTTTTCCTTTACTAAGCAAACCCAGACCTGGTGCACTGACTCACACCTGTAATCCCTGCACTTTGAGGGGCTGAGGTGGGAGGACCACTTGAGGCCAGGAATTCAAGACCAGCATGGGGAACATAGCAAGAACCTGTTTCTCAAAAATCAGCCAGGTCTAGTGGCCTGCGCCTGTGGTTCCAGTTAGTCAGAAGGCTGAGACGAAAGGATTGCTTGAGGCCAGGAGTCTGAAACGAATCTGGGCAATATAGCAAGACCCCTCTCTGCATTTTTTTTTTTTTTTTTTTTTTTTTTTTGAGACGGAGTCTTGCTGTCTCTTAGGCTGGAGTGCAGTGGAGTGATCTTGGCTCACTGCAACCTCTGCCTCCCGGGTTCACGCCATTCTCCTGCCTCAGCCTCCCAAGTAGCTGGGACTACAGGCGCCCACCACCTTGCCTGGCTAATTTTTTGCATTTTTAGTAGAGACGGGGTTTCTACTAAACCAGGATGGTCTCGATCTCCTGACCTCGTGATCCACCCGCCTCGGCCTCCCAAAGAGCTGGGATTACAGGCTTGACCACCGTGCCCGGCCTGCATTTTTTTTTTTTTAAATTAGCTGGATGCAGTGGCTCACACCTGAAATCCCAGCACTTTGAGAGGCGAAAGTAGGAAGATCTCTTGAGGCTAGGAGTTCAGGCCCAGCCTGGGCAATGCAGCAAGATTCCATCTCTACAAAAATATTTTGTAAAAAATTAGCCATGCACGGTGATGTATACCTGTAGTCTCAGTTACTCAGAAGGCTGAGGTGGGAGGATCACTTGAGGCTAGGAATTCAAGATCAGCATGGCAAGAACCTGTTTCTCAAAAATCGGCCAGGTCTAGTGGCCTGTGCCTATGGTTCCAGTTACTCAGAAGGCTGAGGTGAATGGATTGCTTGAGGCCAGGAGTTTGAAATCAATCTGGGCAATATAGCAAGACCCCTCTCTGCATTTTTTTTTAATTAGCTGGATGCAGTGGCTCACACTTGAAATCTTAGCACTTTGAGAGGCGAAGGTGGGAAGATCTCTTGAGGCTAGGCGTTCAGGCCCAGCCTGGGCAATGCAGCAAGATTCCATCTCTACAAAAATATTTTGTAAAAAATTAGCCAGGCACGGTGGTGTGTACCTGTAGTCTCAGTTACTCAGGAGGGTAAGGTGGGAGGATCATTTGAGCCCAGGAGTTTGAGGCTGCAGTGGGTCATGACTGCACCACTGCACTCCAGCCTGGGCAACAGAGCAAGACCCCATCTCATAAATAAATAGTTAAATAAATAACACTAAACCCTCAAAGCCAAGTAAGCTCTCCCCTCGCGTCTCCATCACTCCCTTCCCCACCTCCAGTTCTGGAGAAATCAAGACACAAAGGAGGCCGTCCTGGGAAGTGCTATTAACATGTATTTATTCCACAAGGTGGGAGATGGGGTGAGGAGATGGTCACCAATAAGATGTCACCAAATGAGACACTGTGAATCCCACACAGGGCAAGGGGGCAGCTACAGGGTTCAGCTCTGGGCAGGGCTTCTCCAGGGACAGCGTGGGGAAAAGAGATGGGGACTGGGAGATGGGACAGCCTCCCATCGGGGGCACCCCACAGGGCAGGGCTGAGACACATCCTTCCGGCCAGTGACATGGGGCCAAACCCACACCCTTCTCATCCCTCGTCCCCATCCAGGCGAGTAATGAAGCAGCAAGCCCAAGGCCACACAGCTAGGTCAGCATCGTCGCACGCTCTGGAACGCACAGCCAGACACACACACACACACACACACACACTGCCACACACAGCACACAGGCACACACACGCTCGTGCATGCACACGCGTTCATATATTAACTCTGATTTATATGTGCACCCTAACCAGAGGGCAATCGAAAAAAAATTAATACTCTTCAGAGAGGAAACGACTGCCTTCTCCTCTGCCAGCCAGCAGAGCGTGGGGTGAAATGAGGTGAGCCAAAAGCATCTTCGAGGGTCCTGGCAGCCTTTGCTTCAGCCCTTAGGTTCTGGATGGAGGAACGGTGCTGCTCCCCGGTGGCAGCCTCCGGGAGTCAGGACTTCCTGGTCCTTGACCTAGCTCCATCCTGCGGGGCCCTCGCAGCTGAGACCCTGTTGCAGGCTTGGCCTATTTCTGTCTCTGGCTTCCTCTAGACACAGGCAAGAGAGCTGGCCCAAGCACACTGATAAGAGCCTAGTGCCCAGGTGATTAGGAGAGAAAGCATCAGCTCCATCCAGGTCATCTCGGGAGGGGCCAAAACAGTCAAGAGCTGCAGTACCCAAAGCCACCATGGTGGGAAGGGTTAGTGGCCGCGGCTGCCTTGGGGCATGAACAGGCAGGTGTCATGTGGGCAGAAGTAACCTCGGAGGAAACAGTGCCTGGTTCTCGCTGCCTCCTTTTAGGGCGGGGAGCTAGAACGTGGCTGAAACCCCCGCTGCCTCCCGCTGTGTTGATGGCTGGAGTTCAGCAGCTGCTGCTGCAAGATGAGACACAGGAGGGGACCCTGCCAGTCCCAGATCCTGATTCTGGGATGGGAGATGTGGAGGAGAACTGGACAGTCTTGCTGCTCAGTACCAGGTTCACATCAGAGGCTGCGGAAGACAGCTCTTGGTTTCCCAGAGAAGGGGTTGGGGGGCTTTTCCAGGCTGCAGGAAACTTGTGGGCAGCTGAATGCCTGAGGGGGGACAGAGTCTCCATCCGGGGTCCTTGTGCTGCCCTGGAGAAGCCCTGGGGGGCCCATCGAGTACTTGCCAGCCCCTTGCTGTCTCTCCACCAGGGCGGCTGGTCCAGAGGTCAGAGGGAGCAGCCATGTCCTGGGGGCCAGGCTCCAGTGCCCCAGCTCCCTCCCTCTACTTGATGGAGTTCTTAATGGTCCACCTCTGACCTGTGCAGCTGCGGAGGATGAGGTCGATACCAGCCAGGCCCCGGTTCTCCACCTCCAGGCAGCGTCCTGTGCCCTTGTTCATGATGGCTCCGTTCTGGGAGGGGGCAAAATCGAGAAGAGAGGATAAGAGAGACAGGAGAGAGAGAGGGAGACAGAGACAGTGAGAGATACAGAGAGAGGAGAAAGAGAGACAGGAGAGACAAAATGACAAAGAGACAAAGAAAAAGAGAGAAGAGAAAGAGAGACAGAGAAAGGTACAGAGAAGACAGAGAGAAAGAGGACAGAGAAAAAGAGGTGAGAGAGAGAGGAGAAAGAGAGAAGATAGAGACAGAAGAGAAAGAGACAAGAGAGCGAAAGAGACAGAGAAAGAGACAAAGAGAAGACAAAGAAACGGAGGAGGGGTAGAAAAAGAGGGAAGAGAGAGAAGAGAGAGGAGAGAGAAAAAGAGAAAGATAAAGGGGAGAGAGAAAGAAAAAAGAGGAGAGGAGATGGGAAGAGAGAACATAGGAGATCGGAGAGAAGAGAGGAGAGACAAGGGAGAGAAGACAGGGAGAGGGAGAGAGTAACAGAAGGAGAGAGTGAGGCTTAACCATCGTGGCGCCTGGCACAGACCTTCTTGCAGGGAATCAATTCCACCAAAATTCTTTGCATGGGGCTGGGGCAGGGAAGCATGAGGACCTCCTCTGGGGACTCTGAAGTCAGAACCTAAATAAGCTTCACCCGGTTTGAGTATCTGAATCAGGTGAGGAGCACTGGTGGGGGATGAGGTCGGGATGGGAAGTTTCCTGGGATATTCTTGGTCTAATGGTCTCAACCCCACTGGCTGTGGGTACTTAGTGGATTTCAAGGAAGTCCCCCCTCACTCCTCTCTCAGGATTGATCAGAGCTCAACCAGCCTAGCACTGATGTAGGAATCAGAAATGCTACTCCATGCAGAAACTCCACAGCTGCCCCCAGGAAGTGCTTGGGGTCCACAAGCCCAGCCCGGGGCAGGGAGACCTGGGTTCAGGGTTGCTCTTTGCCGGGGACCCCTGGGGAAGCTGGATTCCCCTCTGTGGTCTGCAGCCTCTGCAGGACCGCTGGCCCTGTCCGTACAGCACTCACCTGGATGAAGTTCCAGCGCTTGTACAGGCTGCTCTTGACCTTGTCGCAGTCCAGGAGCTGGGGCAGCCGACTCTTAGAGTTATCCACCAGGCAGCGGGTGTCAGGGAGGAGTGTGGTGGTCCCCAGGGCGCCCAAGTGCAGGAAGCCTTCCTTGGTGTAGCGGGCAAGCTGTCGAGAGACCAGAGCAGCAGGCGAATGGGAGTGGGAGGCAGGAGTGAGACCATGGGAGGAAGCGGGGCTTAGGTCTGCCGGCGTCAGCCCTGCTGTCTGTCAATACTACAGTCCTGGCCACCATCCCAGTCTGTCACTCACACCGTACGCTCAGCTCACAGGAGAGCCCTATTCCAGAAAGCCTCCCGGGCTTCCTGAGCCTGGATACAGAGTCCCCAGGGCAACTCTGATCTTTTTTCCTTTTTTCTTTTTTTTTGAGATGGAGTCTCACTCTGTTGCCCAGGCTGGAGTGCAGTGGCGTGATCTCAGCTCACTGCCACCTCTGCTTCCCGAGTTCAAGCGATTCTCCTGCCTCACCCTCCTGAGTACGTGGGATTACAGGCGCGCACCACCACGCTTGGCTAATTTTTGTATTTTTAGTAGAGACGGGATTTCACCATGTTGGTCAGGCTGGTCTCGAACTCCTGACCTCGTGATCTGCCCACCTTGGCCTCTCAAAGTGCCAGGATGACAGGCGTGAGCCACCGCACCTGGCCCTGATCTTTTTTCTAAGCATATCCTCAGGCAGTGTTTTAGGACCTAGTCTTCTATTCAGCAACGTTGGGAAGAAGGAATAGATGAAGAAGCTGGATGTCTAATCTCTAAATGGCTCTACTTTCAGCTGGCTGGGCCACCTTGAACAAGTCACTTAACCTCTCTGAGTCTCCATTTCCTCCTCACTTATCGAGAGGGATTGACTAAATCTACCCTGGTGAAAAAGGCTCAAAGAAGCCATTCACTGAAGAAGAAAGAGACATTAAACAGTACTCAACCTCATAGGTACGAAAAGAAACAAAAATCTAAAATAATGAAATACCACATTTTATGAAAGAGAGTAGGCCAGGCTCAGTGGCTCACGCCTGTGATCCCAGCACTTTGGGAGGCTGAGGTAGGCGGATCACTTGAAGCCAGGAGTTCGAGACCAGTCTGGCCAACACGGCCAAACTCCGTCTCTTCTAAAACTACAAAAATCAGCCGGGCGTGGTGGTGCACAACTATAATCCAAGCTATTCAGGAGCCTGAGGCAGCAGAATTGCTTGAACCTGGGGGTGCGGAGGCTACAGTGAGCCGAGATCGTGCCACTGCACTCCAGCATGGGCAACAGAGTGAGGCTGTCTCAAAAAAAAAAAACACAAACAAAAACCAAACAAAAACAAAAACAAAACAAAAAACAAAAAAACTCCCAAAAAACTGAAACTAAAATCAGAGATTATTCACATTTTGGTGACTTACGTCTAAGATGGTCCCTCCCGCTATTGGGCTGGAGGGAGGGTAGATTACTACAACCTTTCAAAAAGGAAATTTCTAAATATATGCTTTGTGCTTTTAAAATGTTCATGGCCTTTGATTCAATTAATCCACTTTTACGCACAAAGGACAAGACACTTCTCATAAGAAGACATACAAGTAGTCAGAACACATGTGAAAAAATGCTCATCATCACTAATCATCAGAGACATGCAAATCAAAACCACAATGAGATACCATCTCACACCAGCAAGAATGGCTACTATTGAAAAGCCAAAAAATAACAGATGTTGGTGAGGCTGCAGAGAAGAAGGAATGCTTATACACTATTGGCGGGAATGTAGATTAGTTCATCCACTGTGGAAAGAAGTTTGGAGACTTATCAAAGAACTAAAAGTATAACTACTGTTTGACCTGCAATCCTATTACCGGGTATCGACCCAAAGGAAAAGACATCATTCTACCAAAAAGACAAATGCACTTACATGTTCATTGCAGCACTATTCACAATAGCAAAGATATGCAATCAACCTACGTGCCCATAAATGGTGAATTGGATGAAGAAAATGTGGTACCTATACACAATGGAATACGGTACAGCCATGAACAAGAACAGCATCATGTCTTTTGTAGAAACATAGATGCAGCTGGAGGCCATTATCCTAAGAGAATTAATGCAGAATCAGAAAACCAAATACTGCATGTTCTCACTTGTGAGTGGGAGTTAAACATTGGGTATTCATGGACATGAAGATGGAAATTACAGACACTGGGAATGCCAAAAGGAGGGAGGGAGAAAGGAAGGCAAGAGTTGAAAAACTATCTATTGGGTATTAGGCTCACTACCTGGGTGACGATTTCAAGCATACCCCAAACCTCAGCATCCTGCAATATACCCTTGTTAAAAACCTGTATATGTACCCCCTGAATCAAATAAAAATATAAATTAAAAAGAATCAATTTTTAGAACTCCATGATATGGTTTGGCTGTGTCCCCACCCAAATCTCATCTTGAATTGCAGCTCCCATAATCCTCACGTGTTGTGGGAGGGACCTGGTGGGAGGTAATTGAATCATGAAGCCAGGTTTTTCCCATGCTGTTCTTGTGATAATGAATAAGTCTCATGAGATCTGATAGTTTTATAAAGGACAGTTCCTCTGTACACACTCCCTTGCCTGCCACCATATAAGGCATGCTTTTGCTCCTCCCTCACCTTCTGACATGATTATGAGGCCTCCTCAGCTATGTAAAACTGTGAGTCCATTAAACCTCTTTTTCTTTATAAATTACCCAGTCTTGGGTATGTCTTTATTAACAGCATGAGACTGGACTAATACACTCTAGCAGGAGGAAATAATCAGAATTGCAAACAAAAATTCATGGGTAGGGTATTTATTGCAACAGAATTTATAATAAAGAGCAGAGCAAAAATATCATAAGTGGGCAACAAAATCCTAGTGCTTGCTTTATGCTCTATGTACAACAACAAAGGCTGGATGATTATGGTAGGTTGCAAAACCGACCCCATCATCCACTATTCCTTCTATACACCCATGGCAAGATGGCTTTGAAGCAATTTCCATCAAGAAGTGGAATCTATTTCACTATCCCTTGAATACTGGTTGGTCCTGTGACTTGCTTTGGACAATGGAATGGAGCAGAAGTGAGGCTGTGCCTGTTCCTAGACTAGACTTTTAGCCTTGTATGCATCCTTTCAGTCTCTTGGAACAGTAAGCCCAGGCTGGCCTGTTTGAGGATGAGAGTCATGTGGTCCAATCAGTTGCCAGTTAGCCACCAGTTAACCAAATGGATGAGGCCAACCTGGATGAGGCAGCCCTCAGCCAACCTGCCAGTTGCTGATAGGAGATGCAGGAATGAATCCAGTTAGATCAGCCAAGCCTGGTCCAGATCATAGAATCATCCAGCTGACCTGTAGATTCGTGAGCAATAAAAATATGCATATTGTTTTAAGCCACTACGTTGTGGGGTAGTTGTTATGCAGCAATTCCTAACTGATACAGGGAAGGTGTTGCCTGGCAACCGTTCCCACAACACGGCCCATACTAGGCTAGCAGCCTTGCCTCTGCTGCCTTCACTGTCCTGGGGAAGGAAAATTATATTGTTTAAGGATCATATTCTAAAATTTAAAAAAATGCATTCACCCATCTTTCACACTCCTGAGAAGGAGGGGCTGTGCCTAATTAATTTCCTTTCTGACTAGCAGCAAATCACAGACCAAGTGCTCAAAACGTGTTTGGGGTTGAGCACATAAATGTGGTGAATGGCATCATTTAAAAACGTGACCACATCTACACAGCTGTTGCCTAATAAATTTTTTAAAAAAACACTCTGCATCATTTCTAACCATTGTAAAGAGAATAAATAATGCAATTTTCACAACAACTCTGCAAGATATGTTTTATTATTATTTACATTTTGTAGATGAGGAAACTGAGGCATGAAGACATCTGGTCCGCTGACTGGGTGCTGGCCGCTTTCTTTTGGTCCTCAAATACCTGATGGTTGGCTGCCATGGCCCAGCAGCTGAGCAGCAGAAGAGCCCCTCCCAGATTGCCAGGGGAACCCCGCCTCCTCCAGAGAGCTTGAGCATATTCTGCCCAGGAATGAAATAAGTAGCTCTGCTCAGGGACAGGAGTGGCTCTTTTCTGGCAGAAAAGATTCTCTGCATGGGGTTCTCATTTCTTGGTGAAAGCTACTCAGAAGCTCTTGGCTCTGATCCCAAAAGGAGGGCCTGGTTGCTCTCCTTGAACAAGGAACAGGGAGTTTATTAAGTGCCCTTGAGAGAGATGTGGTTAACGTGTGCTTTAAACCCCAATTAGTTCCAAATCAAAGTAATTGTTAGAGGCAAAATGGTAAGAAAATCAGCAGCCCTCCCTCCCCCTCCCTAAACAATGTCTCCCTGAATATATTTAAATTCTCCAAATGCAAAGTGATGAATGACAGCAAGCTGCCTTTATGTTCAGGGAAAAGATATACACAGCTGCTTACTAAAATTATGAATCAATCTATTATCCAGCAGGCAGATGAGCAGCACTAAGAACATTAATTAACTGAGCATATCTGTGACCCAGATGTTTAAAGAGGGAAGCTAAATGCCACTGGGAGTTAGAGGTTCTCCTTTCTGAGGTCTGTTAGGGAATGAAACTATCAGACCTAGAATACTAGGACCTGCAGAGGCCACACGGCAGTCCTAAGCCATGCAGGCATGCAGGGTAGGCTGGGGCAGGCGAGGAGGGCCCTGGATGGGATTTCCTTTCTAGGGGAAGGTATTTATCACACCGAAATTACTAGGTCATGTGCATAGGTTCTGCTGGTCTGGCCAAGGGACCAATACTTGCCTCCTTTTCTGAGAAAGTTAGAAGCCAGTACTGTGGTCTGAAGGATGATGGGGCTAAAGTTAGGCAAACAGATCTCACATCCACTTTTCTACCATGAGGCAGGTGGGCAGTGAACCCTTGGATCTGCTGTCAACCAAATGTCCCAAGTTTGCCCCAGTCCTGAACCAGCAGCTTCTGTGATGTTGTCTACCTACCATGACTCCTCATCCCTCATGCTGTCTCCTTGAGGATCTCATCTTCCTGTCCTCTGCACATTCAACAGGTTTTCCTGCCTCTAAGTCTTTGTCTAGGTGTGTTTCTCTGCCTAGAAATGCTACTGATTGGCCTTCCTCTAGAATATTCTGGCTTCAACTTTCCTAGGCTTCAGTGTGATTCTCTCTTACGCACAGTGTCTTCCAGCCCCTAGACCTCTCCTTTCAGGTCTTTGGAGCAACTAGATGACTGTGCTGCTCTCATGTGTCTCTTCAAAGTGTGGTCTCCTCATCTTGACCATTCTGTTTATTCATTTTCAAGCTGATAGACATTTGGGTTGTTTCCACTTTTTGGCTATTATGAATAATGCTGCTGTGGATATTCATGTACAATTTTCATACAAACATATGTTTTCAATTCTCTGAGGTATACACCTAAGAGTAGAATTACTCATCCTTGGGCCATATGGTAACTCTATGTTTAACTTTCTAAGGAACTGCCAAACTGTTTTCCAAAGCAGCTGCACCATTTTACACTCCCACCAGCAATGAACCAGGGTTTCAATTTCTCCACATCCTGGCCAACTCATGTTATTGTCTGCTTTTTTTGATTCTAGCTATCCTAGTGAGTGTGAAGTGGCCACTGTGGTTTTGATTTGCATTTCTCTAATGACTAAAGATGTTGAGGATCTTTTCATTTGCTTATTGACCATTTTATATTTTCTTAAAAAAAATCTATTCAAATCTTTTGACCATTAAAAAAGGTCATTATTTTTGGGTTATAAGAGTTCTTTACATATTCTGGATACTAAGACATTTTTCTGACATATGATTTACAAATATTTTCTCCCATTCTATGGGTTGTTTTTCATGTGCTTGATAATGTCCTTTGAAGTATAAAAGTTTTTATTTTTGGTAAAATACAAAGTAGCTATTTTTTCTTTGGTTATTTGTGTTTTTGAAGTCATATGTAAGAAACCATTGCAAAATCCAAGGTCATGAAGATTTACCTCTATGTTTTATATGAATGTTATAGTTTCATCTTATATTTAGGTCATTGGGGCCCTTTGAATTTTTTTCTATATAGTATAAGATAGGGGTCCCAATTCACTCTTTTTCATGTGGATGTCTGTGTCCCAGCACCATTGCTGAAAAGACTATTCTTTCCCTATTGAATTGTCTTGTCACTCTTGTCAAAAATCAATGGACTATAAATGTGAGGGTTTGTTTCTAGACTCTAAATGTGATTCCTTTGATCTCCATGTCTATCTTTGTGCCATACTATACTGCTTTGATTATTATAGCTTTGTAGTAAGTCTTAGAACTGGGAAGTGTGAGTCTTGCAACTTTGTTCTTTTTCAATACTGTTCTGGCTATTCTGTGTCCCTTGATTCCATATGTAGTTTAGGATTAACTTTTCCATTTCTGCAAAAAAAAAAAAAAAAAA
Source organism: Piliocolobus tephrosceles (assembly GCF_002776525.5). NCBI lineage: Eukaryota > Metazoa > Chordata > Mammalia > Primates > Cercopithecidae > Piliocolobus > Piliocolobus tephrosceles. The sequence continues at coordinate 19,199,168 of NC_045441.1, read as the reverse complement.
AGGCAGTTGGCATTTTGAAAGGGATTGCATTGAATCTTTAGATCAATTTAGGAAGAACTGCCATCTTAACACTCTTAAGTCCTCTAATCCATGAACACAGGATATCTTTTTTAGTTAGATCTTTATTTCAATAATGTTTTGTCATTCCAGTGTACCTGTCTTGCGGTTTTTTGGCTAAATTTATTCCTAAGCATTTAATCCTTTTTGATGCTATTGTAAATGGTTTTTTGTCCTCTTAATTCCCTTCTCAGAATGTTTGTTGCCAGTGCAAGCAGTGTGTTTAATTCACCTCTGTGATCACACCAGTCACCCAGGTACCTCATGGTCACTCTGGAAAGCAGGTTTTGCAAGTCTCCTCGGTCTTTGCTTTCACGGGGCCAGGCACAGGTGCCAACTGACTACACCCACTGGATACCTGTGTTCCAACTGTGCCTGGGCCCTTCCTCATCTTTGCATTCGCCTCATGTGACTCTCTGTCAGCCAACACCCCTCCCATCCCTGCCAGAGTCTGGATTTTTAAAAATGTGTCCTTCCTCCTCAATCTCCTGTCCTGGTGTCCCGGGCCCTCACTGCCTTCAGAGAATATTACTTCCCATTTTGTTGAAAAGTTGTCTCTCTTACTTCTCAAAAACCTGTCTTCCTTCACTCACATTTCCTTCAGTCTCTGACCCTGTCCCCACTCTGTAGGTACCCTAAGCCATTACTCGCTCCTTTCTTTCATTTCTTCAATCAAGCTACAAATATAACCAGATCTTTATGTCTCTAGCCACAGCTCTATTTATCTCTTAATTTGAATTTCCTCTCTCTCATACCTTTCATGCCTTGCAACCTAACTTCTGCCATTGTTACTTCATTGAAATTACCCTTTTAAAGGTCATCAGGTGATATGGTTTGAATGTTTGTCCCCACCAAATATCAGGTTGAAATGTGATTGCCGGTGTTGGAGACAGGGTCTGATGGGAGGTAACTGTATCATGGGGCCATATCCCTTATGAATGGTTTAAGCACCACCCCCTTGGTGATCAGTGAGTTCTTGCTTAGTTAGTTAATGCAAGATCTGGTTGTTTAGAAGTCTGGGACCGTCTCACCTCACTCTCTTGTTCCCACTCTTGCCAAGTGATGTGCCTGCTTCTGCTTCACCTTCCACCATGGGCAAAAGCTCTCTGAGGCCTCACCGAAGCTGAGCACATGTCCTACAGCCATAAGGCAATTACACCTCTTTTCTTTATAAATTACCCAGTCTTAGGTATTTCTTTAAAACAAGGCAAGAACAGCCTAATAAAGCAGGATCTATAATATAAACTTCAATTGCTTTTTCTTCAGTTGCACCCAGGCTCTGTGCTGAGTGCATTGATATATATTCTCCTATATGTAGTCACTTTCTTGGAGATTTTTCCCATCCTCAGAGCTTTCAATATCATCTACATGCTAATTTGGCTGTTTGAAACTTCTGTCTCCAAACCAAAAATTTCTCTCAATTCCAACTTTGTATATCCAGCTCCCTACTTGACATACCACTTGGATGTCTAATAAGCATTTTAAATTTAGATGACCCAACTGAACTCATCCTCTTGTGTAACCTCTATCACCCATACACTTCTCCAGCATTGGTTCCTTCTTGGTAATAACTCCATCCTTACGTTGCTTAGGTCAAACACCTTACTTACCCCTTTCTCTGATCCACCATATTCAATCCATTAGCAAATCATATCCAGATTTCACCTTCCTGTTCTAAGCCACCTTCCTTTCTTGGTAAGGTTAGGGCAATGGCCTCCTGGCTCGTTCCCCAGTTCCCCCTCCTTGCCTCCCTCAGTTTTCTTATCAACACACCATCCAGAGTGACTGCTTTTAAAATACTATATTATTTAAAATCATGTTACTTTAAATTGGAGTCAGGGTGTACCATCTCTCTGCTGAAGATCTTCTGGAGGCTTCCACTCTCACCGAAAATAAAAGTCCAAGATCTTTGCGATGGGTCTTGCAATCCAATAATAGCTTTCTGAGCTTCCAGAACTTCCGGCCAAATGTCATATTTTTTGCTGAGACTTCTCCTTGATCCTCTTATTTAATCCAGCCACATGGGCCTCCCTGCTGATCTGTGAACTGTCCATGCCTGCTCCTGTTCAGAGCCTTTGCATTGGCTGTTCCTTCTCTCTTGAATACTCTTCCTCTAGATATCTTTCTCTTTTTATTTATTTATTTATTTATTTTTGAGACGGAGTCTCGCTCTGTCGCCCAGGCTGGGGTGCAGTGGCCGGATCTCAGCTCACTGCAAGCTCCGCCTCCCGGGTTCACGCCATTCTCCTGCCTCAGCCTCCCGAGTAGCTGGGACTACAGGCGCCCGCCACCTTGCCTGGCTAGTTTTTTTTTGTATTTTTTTAAGTAGAGAAGGGGTTTCACCGTGTTAGCCAGGATGGTCTCCATCTCCTGACCTCATGATCCGCCCGTCTCGGCCTCCCAAAGTGCTGGGATTACAGGCTTGAGCCACTGCGCCTGGCCCCTCTTTTTATATTTTTAAAAATTTTAGATTCAGTGGGTACATGTACATATTTGTTACATGGATATATTGTATAATGCTGAAGTTTAGGCTTCTACTGAACCCATCATCCAAACAGTAAACATAGTACCCAGTAGGCACTTTTCAACACTTACCCTCCTCCCTCTCTCTCTACTCTGGTAGTCTACACTGTCTATTGTGTCCATTTTTATGTCCAATGTTTAGCTCCCACTTACAAGTGAAAATATGTGGTATTACGTTTTCTGTTCTTTTGTTAATTCACTTAGGATAATGGCCTCCAGCTACATCTACGTTGTTGCAAAGGATAAGAGTTCATTCTTTTTTATGGTTGCATAGTGTTCCATGACGTATATACATGTATGTGTGTGTGTATATATATATGTGTGTGTGTATATATGTGCATATATGTATACATGTATGTGCATATATGTATATATATTTTTTCTTTATCCCATCCACTCTTTATGGGTACTTAGGTTAATTCCGTGACTTTGTTTTTGTGGATAGTGCTGCGATGAACATACAAGTGCAGGCACCTTTTTGATGCCTTTTCCTTTGGGTAGATACCCAGGAGTGCCTCCTCCAGATGTTTGAATGGCTCACTCTCTCACCTCTGTCAAGTTTCTGCTTAAATGTCATATTCTTTTTTTTTTTTTTCTTTTTTGAGATGGAGTCTCACTCTGTCGCCCAGGCTGGAGTGCAATGGCGCTATCTTGGCTCACTGCAACCTCCGCCTCCCTGGTTCAAGTGATTCTCCTGCCTCAGCCTCCAGAGTAGCCGGGATTACAGGCACCCGCCACCACGCCCAGCTAATTTTTGTATTTTTAGTAGAGACAGGTTTCACCAGGTTGGCCAGGCTGGTCTCGAACTTCTGACCTCAGGTGATCTGCCTACTCCGGCCTCCCAAAGTGCTGGGATTACAGGTGTGAGCCACCGCGCCTGGCCAAATGTCATATTCTTGCTGAGACTTTCCCTTGATCATCTTATTTAAAATTTCATGTGCACCACTTACTCCCTATCTTTCTCCTTGCTTTACTTCTCTGTAAACACCTATTATCTTCTATTAAACCATCTATTTTCCCTACTTACCCAGTTTGTTGTTTGGCTGCCTTGGCTAGAATGAGAGTAGCATGAAGGCAGGGGTGTGTTTGCTTAACTTTTTTGTTCGCTGCTCTAGCAGCTATCTCTAGCTCTTAGAAGAATGCCTGGCATATAGTAGGTGCTTGATAAACATTTGTGACATCATGAATGAATGACACAGTGCTTACTTTCGAGGTGTTCACAGCTTACTCACTGGAGCCAGGCAAGTAAAAAGGCAATGATAGCAATGATAACAAAATGTGGAATCTTGCCAGGAAATACACGAAGTGTGTTCATAAAGGCAGAATAGGATGGGGCCCTATCCAAAAGAGGAAGGTCAAAGAAGGATTCCCAGAGAAGGCATTAAAGTCAAGCCCTGATGGAGTCAGCCAACTAGGCAAGTAAGAGAAAAACAGATCAGCCCAGGAAGAGGGAGCAGCTGTTTAAAGGCCTGGAGACCAGAGGAAATGTGGTGTTTTGGAGAATCCAAGCATAGCTTTCACCATGATGGAGTACAGAGGTGGGGGAGCTGGGTCTAGTGCAGGTGAGACTCCACTAGATGGAGTCCATCAAGCTCAGGAATCGAGGCTTTCTCATTAAGAGCCATCTGAATCTTAGGCTGACCACATTGTCTGTTGAGTGGAGAATGAACTGCAATGAGGGTGGAAGTAGAGGAGTGGATGAAGTTCTGAACTCAAGTGTGACAGTGAAGGTTAGAAGAAGACAGATTTCAGAATGCATACAAGTTAATTTAAGTAGTTAAGAAGTTAAGAATGATTCTTTTTTTTTTTATTTTCTTTTTTGAAAAGGAGTCTCACTATGTCGCCCAGACTGTAGTGCAGTGGTGTGATCTCTGCTCACTGCAACCTCTGACACCTGGACTCAAGCGATTCTTGTGCCTTAGCCTCCTGATTAGCTGGGACTACAGGTGTGCACCACCGCGCCCGGCTAATATATTTTTTGTATTTTTAGTAGAGATGGACATTCACTATGTCGGCCAGGCTGGTCTTGAACTCCGTCTCAAGTGATCTGCCTGCCTTGGCCTCCCAAACTGCTGGGATTACAGGTGTGAGCCACTGTGCCTGGCCAAGAAGTATTCTATCTTACTGGAAAACAGAATCTTTTATCATCATACACTGACACACTTCACTTTATTATTTTTTTTCTGAGACAGGGGTCTCACTCTGTCACTCAGGCTGCAGTGCAGTAAAGTGATCACAGTTCATTGCAGCCTCCAACTCCTGGGCACACGTGATCCTCCTGCGTCAGCCTCCCAAGCAGCTGGGACTACAGGTGCATGCTACACCACCCGGTTATTAAAAAAAAAAAAAAAAAATCATAGACACAGGGTCTCACTATTTTCCCCAGGCTGGCCTCAAACTCCTAGGCTCAAATGATTCTCCCATTTCAGCCTCCCAAAATGTTAGGATTACAGGCATGATCCACCATGTCCAGGCTGCATTCATCTTTTTTTTTTTTGAGACAGAGTCTCGCTCTGTCGCCCAGGCTGGAGTGCAGTAGCCCGATCTCAGCTCAATGCAAGCTCTGCCTCCCGGGTTTACGCCATTCTCCTGCCTCAGCCTCCCGAGTAGCTAGGACTACAGGCACCTGCCACCTCACCCGGCTAGTTTTTTGTATTTTTTAGTAGAGACGGGGTTTCACCGGGTTAGCCAGGATGGTCTCGATCTCCTGACCTCGTGATCCGCCCGTCTCGGCCTCCCAAAGTGCTGGGATTACAGGCTTGAGCCACCGCGCCCAGCCCAGGCTGCATTCATCTTTAATAACGCATTTTGTTTGATGCTAATGAAGTTACCCCAGCTTTCTGCTCTTTTAGAATTTGCCTGACATAACCCTTTCCACTTTTTTAATTCAACACTTCATTCTCCTGAGGGGTATTTTTTTTTTTTTTTTTTTTTTTTGAGTTGGAGTCTCGCTGTGTCACCCAGGCTGGAGTGCGGTGGCTCGCTGCAACCTCTGCCTATTGCGCTGCGCTGCAAGCTCGCTGCGATCTCGGCTCGCTGCAACCTCTGCCTCCCAGGTTCAAGCGATTCTCCTGCCTCAGCCTCCGGAGTAACTGGGACTACAGGCGGGCCACCACGCCTGGCTAATTTTTGTACTTTTAATAGAGACTGGGTTTCCCCATGTTGGCCAGAATGGTGTTGATCTCTTGACCTTGTAATCCACTCGCCTCGGCCTCCCGAGGTGCTGGGATTACAGGCGTGAGCCACTGGGCATGGCCTTTTTTTTTGAGATGGAGTCTTGCTCTGTCATCTAGGCTGCAGTGCGGTGGCATGATCTTGGCTCACTACAACCTCCACCTCCCTGGTTCAATCAATTCTCCTGCCTCAGCCTCCTGAGTAGCTGGGATTATAGGTGCACGCTGCCACACCCAGCTAATTTTTTGTGTTTTAGTAGAGACCGGGTTTCACCGTGTTGCCCAGGCTGGTCTTGAACTCATGAGGTCTGGCAATCTGCCCCCCTCGGCCTCCCAAAGTGCTGGGATTACAGGCGTGAGTCACTGTGCCTGGTGCTCTCCTGAGGTTTTTATGTGTCCCTTGAAAATGGAATACAGCTGCAGTTTTCAAAATTGAAGATGGCAATCTCTGTCTTTTAACTGGAGAGTTAAATCCATTCATATTCATTGTAATTAATATTTGTACTTATTTCTGCCATCTCTCTTTGTGCTTTCTGTTTGTCCAGGCTCCTCAGTTTCCTTCTTTCTTCTCTACTTGCCTTTGCTTGGATTAGTTGTGTTTGGATGATTTATTGAAATGTTATCATATTTCATTGTTCCCCTCTACAGATTTAAAAATCACACTCCATTTCCATTATTTTATTGTTTACTCTTGAAGTTTAACCATTGACAACTTTGCAAAATCTAATTTTATAAAATATCTTAACATCTGTTTCCCCTTGATAAAATTCAAAGGCATTAGGATACCAGATCTGATCACTTCCTTCTAACTGTTCAGTACTTTGGTTGTATCTCCCTTGTTCCCCAAATTACACATTATTCTTATGATTTTATGCAATAAATGTTTGCATAGATTTATTGATGTGTTTATAAATTTCTTTGCTTACAAATCATTCTTGTCTCAAGACATCCTTCTGTAGTCATTGTCCTTTGATTCTTTAGAAGTTCTGGGCCGGGCGCAGTGGCTTACGCTTGTAATCCCAGCACTTTGGGAGGCCGAGGCGGGCGGATCACAAGGTCAGGAGATCGAGACCACAGTGAAACCCCATCTCTACTAAAAATACAAAAAATTAGCTGGGCACGGTGGTGGGCGCCTGTAGTCCCACCTACTCGGGAGGCTGAGGCAGGAGAATGGCGTGAACTCAGGAGGCGGAGCTTGCAGTGAGCCGAGATCGCACCACTGCACTCCAGCCTGGACAGCAGAGTGAGACTCCGTCTCAAAAAAAAAAAAAAAAAAAAGTTCCTTTGGTGACTGTCTGTCATAGGACAGACACACTGTCAGATTTAGTTTATCTGAAAATGTCTTGGGATAATTTGTTATGCAGCAAAAGCTCACTGATACAACTTCCCTGCCTCCCTCCCTCCCTCCCTTTTTCTTTCTTTCTTTTGACAGAGTCTCGCTCTTATCGCCCAGGCTGGAGTACGATGGCATGCCTCCCGGATTCAAGCAATTCGGCCTCAGCCTCCTGAGTAGCTGGGATTATAGGCGCCCACCACCACGCTGGCTAATGTTTGTACTGTTAGTAGAGGCAGGGTTTTGCCATGTTGGCAGGGCTGGTCTTGAACTCCTGACCTCAGGTGATCCACCTGACTTGGCCTCCCAAAGTGCTGGGATTATAGGCGGGAGCCACCGCTCCCAGCTGATACAACCACTTTCTTATGAGCCTAGAAAAAAATTTAAATAATGTTTGTTGTAGTTTATCTAGAATCTGTCTATATGAGAGCAGGGAGACCCTTCAAAGTATCTAATGTACTGTACTACTGAAAGCTGTTTCATTACTGTGATGCTCATTAACCAATTATGGCCAAGCCACTATCTGTGAAATCTACCATCTTGGTATGACGATGCTGACTGTTGCCAAGGCAATCCTGCTAGTGGGAGGAGAAGAATGGGTAATGCATCCTTCTCTGAGTTTATAACTGCCTGAAACTTGTGACTCTCATTCCTGCAGTGTGGAGCCAATAGACAATTAGCTCCCTGTTATGCACCCGGAGTCCCCTAGTTCTAGACTTGCATACTTGAATCAACTTTGCACCCTTCCCCTCCCTCATCCTTCTCATCCACAAACTTGCACATCCTCCAATTCCCGCTTCTAAATATTTCCTCCCAAAATTCCAGACTATTTTGAGACCTGAATATTCTTACTACACTGAGACAGATGCAAATAAAGACAGATCTTTATCAATGGTCCTCTTGCCTCCGGACCCTCCCAGTTCTCATCCACCCTACCCAGTCCTGCAGGTTATAATCATCCCATTCCTTGCCTCAACCTTCCATTGCTCCCATGGTCCACCAATTTAAGAGTAGAGTTTCTACCGTGACTTTTTACTCTATGGTCCAACTTACCTTTTCAGGCATAACTCTTGCTTTTCTGGCTTAGTCTGATAGATGATATGAGGTTTCTCAACAACAGCCGACCGTCCAGCCTGCCTTCCCTGTATAAGCAGGATATTCTCTCCCTAGCCCCACCCTGTCTCCACTGGTTCCACATAGCCCTCACCCAGATATGATTCTTCCAACTTACATAATTTCATATTTTATAAATGTGTTTTTCTTTGCTATAGGTTTTTGTTATTGTTATTTTTAGCAGGATTCTACCCATTTTTATCCAACATAAGGACCAACGAAAGTATCTTGCAAAAATCAAATGCTCTATAAATGTCTTTGGAAGTGAATTGGATTACTCTAGGTTTGGCTCCTGGGCTCAAGAGGAGAAATGAACATCATTATCCACACCCTAATGCATTAGGAAAAAACCTCTGAGCTCAAATACAATTAATTCTCATTTAGGGGGAAAGAATTTTCCATCTGAGATGATCTAAGAGACACACACAACTATTAACCCAAATTTAACAGCCTTGCAATAAAACTAGAATACGCAGGTTATAGCCAAATAAACAAAAATCAGATAAATAATTGCAGAATGACTCCAGAACACAGCAAAATCCATCAGATTATCAATAAAAACATGGCTTGCAATTGCTTTCCTATTAAGGGCCTTTCTCCTGATTTTAATATCCAGCAGTCAGTGTAGAAAACAATGGCTAAATGCAAAATGTAGGTTTCTTGGCTGGGCACAGTGGCTCACACCTGCAATCCCAGCACTTTGGAAGCATGAGGCAGGAGGATCACTTGAGGATAGGAGTTCAAGACCAGCCTGGGTAACACAGTGAAACACTGTCTCTATAAAAATAAAATAAAATAAATTAGCTGGGTATGGTGGCACATGCCTGTAGTCCCAGCTACTCTGGAGGCTGAGGCAGGAGGATCGCTTGAGCCCAGGAACTTAAGGCTGCAGTCAGCTATGACTGCACCACTGCATTCCAGCCTAGGTGACAGAGCAAGATCCTATCTCTAAAACAAACAAACACCAAAAAAGAAAAGTTCAGGTTTCCCAGATTCTACTCAAGAGACAGAGAGATATATTCCATTAAATCAGATCTGCTTTGGAGTAAATTTATTTATTACTTGGTTAAAGCCCAGAAGAATGGTTTATTTTATTTTATTTTATTTTTTTTGAGACGGAGTCTCGCTCTGTTGCTCAGGCTGGAGTGCAGTGGCCGGATCTCGGCTCACTGCAAGCTCCGCCTCCTGGGTTCACGCCATTCTCCTGCCTCAGCCTCCCGAGCAGCTGGGACTACAGGCGCCCACCACCACGCCCGGCTAGTTTTTTGTATTTTTTAGTAGAGACGGGGTTTCACCGTGTTAGCCAGGATGGTCTCCATCTCCTGACCTCGTGATCCGCCCGTCTCGGCCTCCCAAAGTGCTGGGATTACAGGCTTGAGCCACCGCGCCCAGCCAGAATGGTTTATTATGACTGCAAGAACATGTGCATATTCTTGAAATTGACAGAGTTTCTCCTTCACTGTCCTGGGTGTTTACGAAGCTGGGCCAAGCTAAGAAAGAGGCAGCCCAGCAGTGGACAGGAGCCCCTCCAGGCTATCCTGAGAGCAAGGACCCAGTCCCAGGCACGGAGTTTACAGGCCTGAGAAGATGCTATCTCCAGTGGCCTTTAGACATTTACAGAGGACGCTGCCTTTGGAAAATCCCAAATGCCCAATCCCAAACTGAATATAGAAAATAAATGTCTCACAGTGGACAAGTGGTAGCTGCCTGAGAGCTGGGTTTAGAAAAGGAGCATGAGAAATCCTTGAGGGAGATGGAAATGTTCTGAATCTTGATTTCAAGGGCAGCTTCGCAGGTGTACACACCTGTCAAAACTCATCAGATTGCACACTTTAAATGGATGTGCTGTATTGTATTTACCTTATACTTCCATATAGTTGATTTAAAAATATATATGGGAGCTTAGAAAGCATGCTATGGAACCAGATGGTTTTTGCAGAGAGGGCCAGCTCCTGGGGACTGGGATGGTCCCAAGGGCCCTTCCCCGCTGGCTTCTCCCTTCTGCCATATGACTCATCATGCTGGATTCAAGCATTATGTTTCCAGAAAATGCATTTGCTACTTGGAATGAATGGGGATACATCTTTGTGCCACAAAAACCTCAGGCTGATTTTCTTGCAGAGACAGTTCTAGGAGTGGATAGATCGGGGCAGTTCCGATGGAGGCAGGATCTGGCCCACATGGCCTGTGGAGAGACCTGGGGCGTCTCTTGGTGTGGGGCACCAGGAGGGGAGCTGGAAGAGTTGGGTGAGAGAGGGAATGCATAGTCCACTCCGACTTCTAGGGGATCGGGAGGATATTCGTCAGCACATCTTCAAAGCAAACCTCTGACTGCTGAATTGGTTAAGGAAGCAAAGAGTTTATTTCTCAGTAGGACAGACCGCTGATAACATGAATTTCTTTTTTGTCTCTATACGTGAAACGGGAAGAGAGGACTGTATCCTGGTGCAGCGTGGACATGCTAGCAAGCACGGGCTTTCTGTACCACGGCTCAACAAGCTCACTTTCTTCACTTGCCAACTAGAGCAGCATTTCTGGTCTTGTATCATTAGAGAGACAGGAGAGTATAATGGTTAAGGACTTGGACTCTGGGGTCTGCTTAGGAAATCCAGGTTCTGCTACTTAATGATTTTATGGTCCTGGGCCAATTACTTTAGCCCTATGGGACTCTGCTTCCTCATTTTTCAAATGGGGATAATGGCTGGGCATGGTGACTCACACCTGTAATCCCAGCACTTTGGGAGGCCGAGGCGGGTGAATCACTTGAGGTCAGAAGATTGAGACCAGCCTGGCCAACATGGTGAAACCCCGTCTCTACTAACAGTCCAAAAATTAACTGAACATGGTGGTGCATATCTGTAATCACAGCTACTCGGGAGGCTGAGGCAGGAGAATTGCTTGAACCCGGGTGGCAGAGGTTGCAGTGGGCTGAGACTGTGCAATGGCACTTCAGCCTGAGTGACAGAGTGAGACTCAATTGCAAAAAAAGGGGGGGGGGATAATTATAGATTACATCATAGGGCATTTATGGAGATTGATATGGTTTGGTTCTGTCCCCACCCAAATCTCATCTGGAATTGCAGCTCCCACAATTCCCGTGTTTTGTGGGAGGGACCAAGTGGGAGGTACTTGAAACACGGAGGCAGGTCTTTCCTGTGCTGTTCTCGAGATAGTGAATAAGTCTCACAAGATCTGATGGTTTTATAAAGGGGAATTTCCCTGCACAAGCTCTCTTTTCTTGTCTGCTGCCATGTGAGACGTCCCTTTCACCTTCCACCATGATTGTGAGGCCTCCCCAGCTACGTGGAACTGTGAGTCCATTAAACCTCCTTGTTTTGTAAATTGCCCCGTCTCACGTATGTCTTTATCAGCAGCATGAAAACGGACTAATATAGAGATTAAATAAAATAATTAGAAGCAAATGTGGATATTAGTTTCCCCGACCTCACCCACCATTGAATAACTGAGTCTTGCTCCAGCTTTACCAAGAACTTATTTTCTTTCCCGTAGATTTTTTTTTTGAACTGTTTAAAAAGTTCAGGGGTACATATGCAGGTTTGTTACACAGGTAAACTTGTGTCATGGGGGTTTGCTGTACAGCTTATTTCATCACTCAGGTATTAAGCGTAGTACCCATTAGTTATTTTTTTCCTGATCCTCTGCCTCCTCCCACCCTCTACCCTCCAATAGGCCCCAGTGTGTGTTGTTCCCCTCTACGTGTTCATGTGTTCTCATAATTCAGATCCTACTTAGAAGACAGAAGTTATTTGGTTTTCTGTTCCTGTGTTACTTTGCTAAGGATAATGGTTTCCAGCTCCATCCACGTCCCTGCAATGGACAAGATTTCATTATTTTTTATATCTATATTCTATGATGTATATGTACCACATTTTTTTAATCCAGTCTATCATTGAAGGGACATGCACATCAAAACCACAGACATGGATTTTCTTCCCAGGTTCCAATCTGGGATCCCACATTGCAGTTTTGGTCCTGTCTCCATACACACACACACACACACACACACACACACACACACACGTATGTTTATATGTGTGTGTGTATATATATGTGCGTGTGTATTTTATATATATATGTGTGTATATATAAATATATACACATGTACACACACACTATTTATATTATATATTTAAATATATACCTATATACTTACAGTGTGTGAAGAAGACGAGGATGAAGAATTTTATGATGATCCACTTCCACTGAATACTAACACTATAAATATATAGGTATATATCTAAGTATATACTGTAACAAATATGTACTTATGGCTGGATGTGGTGGCTCACACACTTTGGGAGGCCGAGGTGGGTGGATCACCTGAGGTCAGGAGTTCAAGACCAGCCTGGCCAACATGATGAAACCTCATCTCTGCTAAAAATACAAAAATTAGCTGGGCGTGGTGGCGGGCACCTGTAATCCCAGCTACTCAGGAGGCTGAGGCAGAAGAATCACCTGAACCCGGGAGGTAGAGGTTGCAGTGAGCTGAGATCACGCCACTGCACTCCAGCCTGGGTGCCAGAGTAAGATTCTGTCTCAAAAATAAAAAAATAAATAAAATAAAAATAAAAAAATTCAAAAAGTACTTATATACATACACTGTGTATATATAATAAAATTGTTTATGTAACTTCTTTTATGTGTGTGTGTATGTGTGTGTATATATATCACCATGAACTTACTGAAAATAATCATTCAACAGATACTACTCTTCCATGGAGAAATCAAAGCTCTGTGAATCAGTCAGTGATGAGGCTACTGTGAGGTTCTGCATGGCTCTGCTGAGCCTCGTAGCTTAAAGAATAAGGCACTAAATACATTTCCACCAGGAGGCTTTACGTCCCCCTCCTTGTCCTTCAGAAACAGTGACGTTGTTTCCTTTTTAATTCAGTGATACAAAGACAGCCTAACAAATCAACATATTTCTTTGAAAAAAAGAAAAGCTGAAAGTAGCCTTCAGTAATAATAATAGTTGTTGCAGGGTGGCAGGACATGGATGATTTAAATTTGTGTTTTTCAAACTCTCTGAAATGCTGTTGTGCCTTTGGTAAAAAAAAAAAAAAGGGCCAGGCACAGTGACTCACACCTATAAATCCCAGCACTTTGGGAGGCTGAGGCAGGAGGATTGTGGGAGGCCAGGAGTTTGAGATCAGCCTGGTCAACACAACGAGGCAACACAGCGAGACCCCATCTTTATAAAAAATTTAAAAATCAGCCAAGCATGGTGGTGTGTGGCTGTGGCCCAGCTACTTGGGAGGCAGAGGTGGGGGGACTGTTTGAACCCAGGAGGTTGAGGCTACGGTGAGCTCTGATTGTGACACTGCACTCCAGCCTGGGTGACAGAGAGAGACTCTGTTTCAGAAAGAAAGAAAGAGAGAGAGAGAAAGAAGGAAGGAAGGAAGGAAGGAAGGAAGGAAAGAAGGAAGGGAGGGAAAGAAGGAAAGAAAGAAGGAAAGAAGGAAAGAAAGAAAGAAAAGAAAAAGAAAGAAAGAAGAGAAGAAAGAGAAGAAAGAAAATAAAAAAAGAGGAGCAGAAGTAACTTTCACTTATTTGGCTGTGGAATGTAATATCCCCGGGCAACGGAGAAAGGTTCAGCTGGTGACATGGCTGCCACTCTATTGTTCAATCTGAGTTCCTTATTCCAAGCCTAACATGAACACAAAACCTGCCTGAATGACTTTTTGTGCCTGGAGAAAAGTCAGCTAAACTTCTAAGAAGACACAAAACTCTCAATTCACAATCTCCACTGGAAAACAATTTATGTCTGTCGTTGTGATTTTCTGGAAAGAATAGCTCATCAATCCATTCTGGCAGGAAAGAAATAGTACAGTAATTCCTCCTTAACCCTGAGTCTTCCTTAGGCAAAATCAAATACAGGCATATCTTGAGATATTGCAGGTTCAGTTGCAGACCACTGCAATATAGTGAATATTGCAACAAAAAAGCAAGTCACACAAATATATTGGTTTCCCAGTGCATAAAAAGTTATGTTTACACTCTACTGTAGACTATTAAGTGTGCAGTAGCGTGCCTTTTAAAAATGTGCATAGCTTAATTTAAAAATACTTCGTGGCTAAAAATACTAGGGATCATCTGAGCCTTCAGTAAGCTGTAATCTTTTTGCTAATGGAGGGTCATGGCTTGGTGTTGATGGCTGCTGACTGATCAGGGTGGCAGGGTGGTGGTTGCTGAATGTTGGGGTGGCTGCGGCAATTTCTTAAAATAAGAGAATAACAAAATTTGCTGCATTAATTGACTCTCTCCCTTCCCTTCCATGAAATCTCTCGCTGTAGCATCCAATGCTGGTTAATAGCATTTTATCCACAGTAGCATTTCTTTCAAAATTGGAACCAATCCTCTCAAACCCTGTTGCTGATATATCACCTAAGTTTATGGGATATTCTAATATTCTGTTGTGTCATTTCAACAATATTCACAACATCCTCATCAGTAGATTCCATCTCAAGAGACCACTGTCTTTGCTTATCTGTTAAGAAACAACTATTTTTCTGTTCATGTTTGATCATGAAATTGTAGCAACCAGTCCCCTCTACAGGCTCCATTTCAGTTCTCGTTCTCTTGCTGTTTCCACCACATCTGCAGTTCCTTCCTCCACTGAAGCCCTGAAACCCTCAAAGTCATCCACGAGGGCTGGAGTCCACCTCTCCCACACTCCTGTTCATGTTGCTATTTTGGCCTTCCACGAATCACGAACTTGCTTACTGGTATCTAAAATGGTAAATTCTTCCCAAAAAGCTTTCCATGGACTTTGCCCAGACCCATCAGAAGAATCACTAGCCATGGCAGCGACAGCCTTACAAAATGAATTTCTTAAATACGACTTGAAGGTCAAAATTGCTCCTTGATCCATGGGCTGCAGAATGGATGTTGTGTTATCAGGCATGAGAACAACGTTCATCTCTTGGTACATATCCATCAGAGCTCTTGGGTGACCATTATCAATGAGCAGTGATATTGTGAAAGGAATGATTTTTTTTTTTCTTGAGAAGTGGGTCCGGACAGTGGGTTTAAGATACTCAGTAAACTGGCCAGGTGCGGTGGCTCACGCCTGTAATCCCAACACTTTGGGGGTCCAAGGAGGGCAGATCATGAGGTCAAGAGATCGAGACCATCCTGGCCAACACAGTGAAACCCCATCTCTACTAAAAATACAAAAATTAGCTGGGCGTGGTGGCACGCACCTGTGGTCCCAGCTACTCAGGAGGCTGAGGCAGGAGAATCGCTTGAACCCGGGAGGCGGAGGTTGCAGTGAGCTGAGATTACGCCACTGCACTCCAGCCTGGCGACAGAGTGAGACTCCATCTCAAAAAAAAAAAAAAAAAAAAAAAAAGGAAAAAAAAGATATTCAGTAAACCATGCTGTAAACAGATACACTGATATCCAAGCTTTGTTGTTCCATTTCCAGGACACAGGCAAAGTAGATTCAGCAACATTCTTAAGGGCCCTAGGATCTTCAAAATGGTGAATGAGTTTTGGCTTCAACTTAAAGTCACCAGCTGCATTCGCCTTTCACAAGAGAGTCAGGCTGTCCTTTGAGGCTTTAAAGTGAGGTGTGGACTATCTCCTCTCTAGGTGGCAAAGTCCTAGATGGCACCTTCTTCCAATAGAAGGCTGTTCTGTCTACGTTGAAAATCTGTTGTTGAATGTAGACACCTTCGTTGAAAATCTGTTGTTGAATGTAGACACCTTCAGCAATGATCTTGGCTAGATCTTCCGGAGAACTTGCTGCAGTTTCTCCATTAGCACTCGCTGCTTCGCCTTGCACCTTTATGTTACAGAGACTGCTTCTTAAGCCTCATGAGCCAACCTCTGCTACCTTCAAACTTTTCTTCTGCAGCTTCCTCAACCTCTTTCAGCCTTCATAGAATTGAAGAGAGCTAGGCCCTTGTTCTGGATTAGGCTTTTGGCTTAAGGGAATGTTGTGACTGGGTATGGTCTAACCATACCACTAAAATGACTCCCTGTGAACAATGAGGCTGTTTTGCTTTCTTATCATTCGTGTGTTCACTGGAGCAGCATGTTTAATTTTCTTCAATAACTTTTCCTTTGCATTCGTAACTTGGCAAATTATTTGGCACAAGAGGCCTAGCTTTCAGCCTTATTTGGCTTGTGACATGTCTTCCTCCCTAATCTTTTTTTTTTTTTTTTTTTGTATTTTTAGTAGAGATGGGGTTTCACCATGTTAGCGAGGATGGTCTTGATCTCCTGACCTTGTGATCCACCCGCATCGGCCTCCCAAAGTGCTGGGAGGAAGCACTTTCATTATTGAAATGACACAACAGGTGTGAGCCACTGCATCCGGCCTCCTCCCTAATCTTCACCATTTTTAGCTTTTGACTTCAAGTGAGAGACCTGCAACACTCCCTTTCCCTTGAACACGTAGAGGACATTATAGGGCTGTTAATTGGTCAAATTTCAACATTGCTGTGTCTCAGGGAATAGAGAGGCTTGAGAAGAGGGAGAGAGAGAGGAGAATGGCTCGACAGTGGAGCCGTCAAACACACACATTTATGGTTTACGTTCGTGGTCCTGTATGGGTGCAGCTCATAGTGTCCCAAATAATTACAATAGTAACATCAAAGATACTGATCACAAACCACCATAACAGATATAATACTAATGAAAAAGCTTGAAATATTGCAACAATTACCAAAATGTGACACAGCGACCGGAGTGAGCAGGTGCTGTTGGAAAAACAGCACCCATAGACTTGCTCGATGTCACGTTGCCACAACCTTTCAATCTGTGAAAACACGCAATATCTACAAAGTATCATAAAGTGAAACGCGATGAAAAGAGGTGTGCCTGTACATGTGACTTTACTTCTGCACACTGACTGACGGGCTGGAATCGCTGCAATCTTATGATGAAACAGGACCAGATATAAAGTTGTTTCTTTTTTTGAGACAGAGTCTTGCTCTGTCACCCAGGCTGGAATGCAGTGATGCGATCGCTCCTCACTGCAACTTCCACCTCCCAGGTTCACGTCATTCTCCTGCCTCAGCCTCCCAAGTAGCTGGGACTACAGGTGTCGGCCACCGTGCCCGGCTAAGTTTTTGTATTTTTAGTAGAGACGGGGTTTCACCGTGGTCTCGATCTCCTGACCTCTTGGTCTGCCCGCCTCTGCCTCCCAAAGTGCTGGGATTGCAGGCGTGAGCCACCGCGCCCAGCCAGAGTTGTTTCTTAATGGATAAGCAAAGACAGTGGTCTCTTGAGACAGAATCTACTCCTGATGAAGATGTTGTGAATATTATTGAAATGACACAACAGAATATTTAGAATATTTCATAAACTTAGGTGATATATCAGCAGGAAATATTTAGGAACTCAAGCCTTCCTGTTTTCTGTACGTGGACCACTTCTCAGGGATAATCAGAAAAACAGAATTGGGGGTTGGAAATAGAAAAGAGAGGCAAAGCAGATGGCAGAGAAAGAGGCTTGGGTCCCCCAAAGCCTCGGGAAAATCTCACCAAGCAGAAAGCATGTAAAACTGCATTGCACGGAGGTCTGCAAAGAGGGTGACTGCCAGGGGTGTTCACACAGGCTGATAGAGGCAGGGCCCGGGAGGCGGGAACTCACAACCCGAAGTAATAAAATCAGAAACATTTTGAATATTTTGAGAGAAGATGAGTTAGAAGAGCAACAACAATAACAAAAAAGGATGTTAATATTCACTATCTGCATGCAACGAGGTAGGACAAATTTGTAAGTGTTGTATTAGAATGCAAAAGGAGGGATTTTAAAAAATATGGCATAAGAGATTGAAAACGGAAGATGAAAATAAATGGTTCAGAACGTCTGTGGTGTTGAATTTCACATACACAGAACACCATCAGCATTTCCTCTCCTATTTGCTGTCTCATCTCCCATTTGTGTGGGTGGCAGGTTTTCTCAGCATCAAAAGAATCTGGGTCAGGTGTGGTGGCTAACACCTATACTCCCAGCACTTGGGGAGGCTGAGGCGGGAGAATCTCTTGAGCCTAGGAGTTCGAGATCAGCCTGGGCAACATAGCAAGACCCCGTCTGTACAAATAATACAAACAAATTAGCTAGGCATGGTGGCGTGCATCTGTAGTCTGGGAGACTGAGGTTGCAGTGAGCTATGACTGCACCACCGCACTCCAGCCTGGGTGACAGAGCAAGACCCTGTCATGAAATATATAATTAATTAATTAATTAAAAAACAAAGTATCTGCCTTCAGTCCCCCAACTCTGTTTTCCACAAGGTCTACAGATCCCCTGATTTGACCCCCATGGTGATTTCTAGGTATTGGGTTCTCGTGGATGGAAAGGGATGACTGAGTTTGCTTCTTATCAAATGGGAGAGGCATATTCCCAGAATCTCAGGCCTGTTTTCGGCACCAAAGTCATCTTTTCTTGGGCGAAACTTCAGTGTGCTCTCAAAGGCTGCGTTGCCTGAGCTCCGACACTTACATGATAGCATCTGGAAGCCAAGAGGCTGCCGGGTGTCATTCACTTCTGCGTTTTCCGACGACGACCGGGGTGCCTCCTACATGCTAATAGCTCGCTGGAGCCCCGTCACGCCAGCAGGGCACGGGTGCCTTATTGGCACAATGCATCACAATGACAAGGTGTTTGGATGATGTATCGCTTAAAAGATGGAGCCATCAGAGAATGAGTCCAAGATCAGATTGAATTTAATTATGGGATAAAAGAATCTCATCTGTCATTTTGGTGATGAATTAACTGAGAGGAGAATGTGAGTCTCTTGGAAAAGGACGGAGAGGAGGAGGAAAATGTATTGACAGGGAGGACACACAGAGGAGAGGTCGCTAATACCTTTCCCCGAACCTACTGAATCAGAAAGGTCCTGGGAACAGAGCTTCACACGTTCCAACAGGGACTGCCACCCTCAGTTTCTTCCCACAGTGCACACCTCGCCTTATGAACATCTCATTACAGCCATAGTTGTTTCAAAGAGTGACTGCTGAAATCTCCAGGGCCATTTCTTGCAAAGCCTGCTAGTCATACCTTGTCCACGGTATGGGCTGTGGAGGGGCAGTGAGTCTCAACTCGGGGACAAAGCCGCGTCAGAATTTGCAGGAACATGTTAGGTTTGAACATGTGCAGGTGCACAGGCAACATCTATGAACATGCCCTCAACTACGGTCCTCAAAAGTGATTGTGATTTGTATAAAAGTACGTGGAAAGCTGGGTCCATTGGCTTACACCTATAATCCAAGCACTTTGGGAGGCATCGATGGGTGGATCACTTGAGCCCAGGAGTTTGGGACCAGCCTGGACAACACAGTGAGATCCCCATCTCTACAAAAATTAAAAAAAAAAAAAAATAGCCTTGCATGGTGGTATGTGACTGTAGTCCCAGCTACTCAGGAGGCTAAGGCAGCAGGATTGCTTGAGCCCAGGAGTTCAAGGCCACAGTGAGCTCTGATGGCACCACTGTGCTCCAGCCTGGGTGACAAAGTGAGGTAGTGAGATGCTGTCTCTAAACAAAAGAAATCTTTTAAAAAAGTATATGTGGGCAGAGGGAGGAGTGAACTATACAGAGGTTCAGGGGAATACTGAATTGCTCTATATCTTGATTATGGTGTGATTACTTGATCATATGTGCCTGCCAAAACCTGCAAATTATACATTATAAAGCATAAACAGGCCGGGCACGATGGCTCACGCCTGTAATCCCAGAACTTTGGGAGGCCGAGGCGGGTGGGTCACCTGAGGTCAGGAGTTCAAGACCAGCCTGGCTAACATGGGGAAACCCTATCTCTACTAAAAATATAAAAATTAGCCAGGTGTGGTGGCAGGTGCCTGTAATCCCAGCTACTCAGGAGGCTGAGGCAGGAGAATCGCTTGAACGCAGGAGGCAGAGGTTGCAGTGAGCCAAGATCGTGCCACTGGACTGCAGCCTGGGTGACGGAGTGAGACTCTGTCTCAAAAAAAAAAAAAATAATAATAATAAATAAGTAAATATTGCCTTAAAAACGAAAAAACAAAAAACCAAAACACCCAAGAAACTTAATTATATAAAAACTAAGCGTTATAAATTAAAATAACTTAGCTGGGACACTAGGCCTAAACAGGGCCTGTCTTGGGCAGACAGGAACATATGATCACCACCTACATGGCCTAACACATAGCCTTATCCAAAATACATGCTTGGTTGGATGTGAGGGTGATCTGGCTGCAACATCTGTCACCCCGTTGGTCGCCAGGGTTATTTCAGCTGATTTGGCTGGCTAGGCTGGTGTCCCTTTTCTCCCTCACCCCTCCATGTGCATCCCTCCTGAAACTGCATGCTTGGTCGAAGAGGATGACCATCCCCAATAGAAGAAGACCAGTCTTTGGTCAAGGGTATACGAGTATCTGCGCTGCCTTGCTAGAACTCCCAAACAGGTTCTCAAAATAGATGCTCGATAAATAGTTGTAGATTGAAAAAGAAAAGCATCCGCCAATGCTTGTTACCATGTGGAATCCCAGGCCCCACCTCCACTAGGTCTGGGGTTGGACTCTGGAAAAGGCATTTACAATAAGCCCCCAGAGGGTTCACTGGGTCAGTGGACCACACATGAGATGCTGAGTGGAAGGCCCAGCCCTTGATCCCAGCACTGGAGGATCTCCACACTCTGTCCCATTTGGGCCGCCCTGAACCACCTGTTTCTGCCAACTGTGTGATTCTTTCCTGAAATGGGCCTCGTGATTCCAGCCTCTGCACCTGGGCTTTCACGTTCCATTCCTCTCTGCTTGCTATGAGTCTTTCCACTGTGCTTTGCTGTGGTCTGGAGAACACTGAAGGGCTCAAGGATATGAGGTGCTCTCCAGAATTCACCGGATGCAGAGCAGAGCACCCAAGACCAAGAGGTATGGGACATTCGTTTGACAACTGGCATTGCCCTATCTGAATCTCCATGTTCTCATTAATAAAAAAAAAAAAAAAGCAGGTGGTGCCAGCAAGGCAAGGTGGCTCACATCCATAATCCTAGCACTCTGGGAGGCCAAGGGGGGAGGATAGCTTGAGGTCGGGAGTTCGAGACCAGCTTGGGCAACAGAGTGAGACCCCATCTCTACAAAAAAATGGAAAAATTAGCTGGGCGTGGTGGTTCATACCAGCAGTCCCAGTTACTCTGGGAGCTGAAGCAGGAGGATTGCTTGAACCCGGGAGTTTGAGGCTGCAGTGAGCTATGATTGCATCACTGTACTCCAGCCTGGTTGACAGAACAAGACCCTATCTCAAGTAAAAAAAGTCAGGGGGATGGGAGGAGGTTACTGTTTACGAGACAGAGTAGTTGGAAGGATTAAATATGTCACCAAAAACAGATATGGGTCTTATTGCCAGCATTTTTGTTCTTTATCTCAGCCCAGCCCTGGCCAGAGTGTTTAGAGCTGTCCCTAGGCAGGGGCTGGAACACACGGTTCTGGGGCCAGAGTCCATTTTATGCTGCACTGTCAAACTCTGGGCTGCGGGTCAGCTGCAGGGACCCGAGAGTGCAGATGCAGAGCCACTGGGGGAGTTAAGGGCTAAGAAAGATGCCACAGTGCTGCCCCCCGAGCCTCCTCTTTCTTCCTGATAGCACCTTTGCCTTTCTAGAGAAATCAGAAGCTGTGGCAGGAGAAGGCTGAAGTCTGGAGAAGGCTGTGGTCTGGACAGGTGCAGCAAGAAGGGCCTGGCAGAGGAGGGTGCTATCTGTGCAAGGCAGCCAAAGTGTCCTGGTTTCATTGTGGCTGCTCCAGCTTGGGGATCCACCCTGGGCCTGGGTGCAGGAGGGCAACAGCCTGGTAGAACTGGGGGTCTGTGGGCCTCCTTAGGCAAGAACTTCCACTCCAAATGGGTTTAAGCCAACACTAAGGCTGCTACTGCATCCTTGACCTTTTTTTTTTTTTGAGACTGGGTCTTGCTCTGTTGCCTAGGCTGGAGTGCAGTGGCATGGTGTTGGCTCGCTGCAACCTCCGCCTCCTGAGTTCAAGTGATTCTCCTGCCTCAGCCTCCGGGAGTAGCTGGGATTATAGGTGCCTGCCACCACGCCCAGCTAATTTTTGTATTTTTAGTAGAGACGAGGTTTCACCATGTTGGCCAGGCTGCTCTCGGAACTCCTGACCTGAAGTGATCCACCCGCCTTGGCCTCCCAAAGTGCTGGGATTACAGGCGTGAGCCAATGCGCCCGGTCTTGACATTCTATTTTTAAATAAAACACAGGCTTCCAAAAAGAAGTGGATGTTTGTCTAATTCTAATTAGTAACCAGCCAAAACCGAGGCGACAGACATTTCCGAGCAAGCAAGGCTCTCCGAGTGGCCGGGAACCGTTTACATCTTGTTGACAAACACATGTTGCAAGACAGGAAATTACCCTCCTCAGTGCCTATTTTATCTCTGTTTAATTGCTGTTTGATAATAAATTACAACATAGAGTCCATTAATTAAGCTAGCAATGTCCGTGGAACACCAATTCCTTCTGCCTGGAGCCGCCTGGTTATAGGAGCTCTGATTCTGCTGCTGTTTGCACCCATGGCACTTTGAGAAGCAGTTTAGAAGGATTCCGGTTGGGTGACAGGACTCCTTGCACAGAAGGAGTGGGTTTGGGAAGCGGGGGAGCTTTGATGAGTGAGTAGAGGGACAGCCTGGCAGCTGGAGAGCCATGCCAAGTGTTCTCTAATTCAGGACACGTGGCTGAACAGAAAGCAACATCAGATTGACTTTTTAAAAAGCAGCTGATGGAAAGCAACCGGGGCCCACTTAACAAGTGTCCATCCCAGAGCCAGGGGGAGCCAAGAGCAGCCTAATTCGGTTTGCCGTTCTAAATCAAGTCAATCTAATCAGCTCTGTGGCAGGAGCTTTCACTTGGAAAAGTTCCGCACGCAGGTGGAGCTGGGAAAGATGAAACCCAGCCATTTCCTAACAAAGGTACCACACTGTGCTGGGAGTGCCACTAAGCTCCCAGCGGGAAAGGAGACTTGATGTCTGCCTCCTGCCTGGGGAGGGAGTCAGGAAGTGGTCACCTTCAGAGGGAAAGCCCTCATTAAATTTTAACCACAGGCTCAAGCACGGGGGCTCACACCTGTCGCCTCAGCACTTTGGGAGGCAGAGGCCAGAGAACTGCTTCAGGTCAGGAGTCCCAGACCAGCCTGGCCAGCATAGGGAGACCGCTATTTCTACAAAAACCTTTTTAAAAAAATTAGCTGGGCGTGGTGATGCATGCCTGTAATCCCAGCTACTTGAGAGGCCTAGATGGGAGGATTTCTTGAGCCCAGGAGGTCAAGGCTGCAGCGAGCTATGATTGTGCCACCGGACCCCCAGTTTGGGCGACAGCGAGACCTTGTCTCTAAAAAAAGGGAAGGGAAGGGAAGGGAAAAGGGAAGGGAAGGAAAGGGGAGGGAAGGGAAGGGAAGGGAAGGGAAGGGAAGGGAAGGGAAGGAAAAAGTTCCGACCATGTTGTCCTGAAATTATGCCATCCAGGCATTCCTGCTGGTCTATCACGGTCCCACTGGGCAGAAGCTTGAGGGAGGGACTATAGAGGAAAAAAGGCTCCAGACTAAGTCTGGAGGTGAGGGCATTGTCAGGCCTCAGAGCCCAAGACAAGCCATCGCATCCCCTGAGACTTGCACCTATATGCCCAGATGGCCTGAAGTAACTGAAGAATCACAAAAGAAGTGCAAATGCCCTGCCCCGCCTTAACTGATGACATTCTACCACAAAAGAAGTGAAAATGGCTGGTCCTTGCCTTAAGCGATGACATCATCTTGTGAAATTCCTTTTCCTGGCTCATCCTGGCTCAAAAAGCTCCTCAACTGAGCACCTTTTGACCCCCACTCCTGCCAGCCAGAGAACAACCCACCTTTGACTGTAATTTTTCTTTACCTACCCAAATCCTATAAAAAGGCCCCACCCTTGTCTCCCTTTGCTGACTCTTTTCGGACTCAGCCCACCTGCACCCAGGTGAAATAAACAGCCATGTTGCTCACAGAAAGCCTGCTTGGTGGTCTCTTCACATGGATGCACATGACAGGCATCACAAGAGTGTTAAAGATGCTGGGGTAGACAGATGGGGAGGGTGGGGGGCCACAGAAGACAGACATTGCCGCCTTAATATCCCAGCCCTCAGGTTCACCCAAGTGCTTCCTGAGTGGCTTTAAAAACCTTCCCCTGAGGCCAGGCGCAGTGGCTCATGCCTGTAATCCCAGCACTTTGGGAGGCCAAGGTGGGTGGATCACCTGAGGTCAGGAGTTTGAGACCAGCCTGACCAATGTGGTGAAACCCCATCTCTACTAAAAATACAAAAATTAGCCAGGTGTGGTGGTGGGTGCCTGTAATCCCAACTACTCATAAGGCTGAGGCAGGAGAATCGCTTGAACCCAGGAGGCAGAGGTTGCAGTGACCCGAGATCGTGCCATTGCACTCCAGCCTGGGTGACAGAGCGAGACTCAGTCTGAAAAAACCAAACCAAAAGAAACAAACAAAAAAAGCAAAAACAAAACCTTCCCCTGAAACACCCAAAGCCAAATGCAACTGCTTAGAGCCACGTGGGGAAGCTCTGGGATCAAACCATCTTTACTTTGTTCCACATTAGCAGGAGGAGTGGATGTCCTCAGAGCCGTTTTTGATTATGCCAGTATCTAACTGGGACAGCCTTTATTATGTCACTGTTAATAAGTGTGCCATTCAAATGTGACTTATTCAGAAGATTAAACAAAGAAGTCTGGGAGTTTAAGTGCTCTTTTCACAGCCACTCTTGGAGTAATTGCCTAAAAGGGTGATCCGGCACAGCCATGGGGCCCAGGAGTGGGACTGCCCTAGACTCAGCCTCTGGGATCTTGCTGCCTGGGGCAGAGGCTGTGGGTATCCCAGGAAGGCAGTGTAGGGAGTGTGCTGGGCCCTGCCTCCCACCCTCTGTGTCCCCTTTCTTCAACTCTAGGCTCAGTACCACAAGTCGCTATATCCAACTCCTGGCCATCTCAGCCCAAGACTAGCTGGGGCTTTTCATTTGGTCTATTCCAAGACATAACTTCTTAGATAGTCCCCTCTGGAATTGCTGTAGGCAGTCTAAACATATCACCTCTCCTACCCCCAGGTGAGCCTTCCAGTGGCTCCCTGACATCTTCTGGATCAAGTCCCATTTCTTCAAACCAGCAGCATCAGCATCACCTAGAAAACAGCTGGAAATGCAAAATTGGGGCTGGGTGCTGAGGCTCATGCCTGTAATCCCAGCAGTCTGGGAGGCCAAGGTGGGAGGATCCCTTGAGGCCAGGAGTCCAAGACAAGCCCAGGCGACATAGCAAGACTCTATCTCTACAAAAAAAAAAACATGGAAAATTGAGTGGAACATGGTGGCATGTTTTTTTTTAAGTTTTGCCTTTAGTCCCAGTAACTAAGGAGGCTGAGGCAGGAGGAGCACTTGAGCCCAGGAGGTTGAGGCTGCAGTGAGCTGTAATCACACCGCTGCACTCCAGCCTGGGCAACACAGCAAGACCCCATCTCTTAAAAAAGAAGGAAGAAAAGGAAGGAAAAAAGGAAGGGGGGGGGAGGGAAGGAAGGAAGGAAGGAAAAAAGGAAAGGAAGAAAGCAAGCAGGGAGGGGGGAGGGAAGGAAGGAAGGAAGAGAAAGAAAGGAAAGGAAAGGAAGAAAGGAAGGAGGGAGGGAGGGAAGAGAGGAAGGAAGGAAGGAAGGAAAGAAAGGAGGGAGGAAGGGAGGGAGAGAGGGAAGGAGGCAGGGAAGGAGGGAGGGAAGGAGGGAGAGAGGGAGGGAAAAAAAGAAAGAAAGAAAAGAAGGAGAAAACAAAAGCAAACTCTCAGGCCCCACCGGAGATCTGACCCGAAAATTCTGGGAACAGGGCCCAGGAGCTGGTGTTGTCACAGCCTTGGGGGCAATTCTGCTGCCTACTGCAGCGTGCAGACTGGAACCTTGGTGCAGGTCTCCTTAGGTCTCTCACCATCTGCACTTCACCTCTCTGCTGCCTTCTCTCTCAGCACTCCCTTCCCTCTTGCATTCAAAGTTCCAGCCAAACTGGGCTACCTCCTACCTCCCAGGCCCCAGCACCCTGGGTTACACTTATTTTACTGTAGATTTCCCACCTCTTTTCTAGTCCCTCCCCTTCAAGGGTAAACAATTTGACGGCAAAGACTGTATCATACCAGCTGCCTGTGTGACAGTGGTGCCTAGCATTTAAGAGTAGGTAATCAAGACATATTAGTTGAGTGAATGAATGAATGAATGAATGAAGACATGCACTTATTTTTTTCTTTTTTTATGAGATAAGGCCTCGGCCAGGCTCGGTGGCTCACACCTGTAATCCCAGCACTTTGGGAAGCCGAGGCGGGCGGATCACGAGGTCAGGAGATCAAGACCATCCTGATTAACACAGTGAAACCCCCGTCTCTACTACAAAATACAAAAAATTAGCTGGGCGTGGTGTGGGCGCCTGTCGTCCCAGCTACTTGGGAGGCTGAGGCAGGAGAATGGCATGAACCCGGGAGGTGGAGCTTGCAGTGAGCAGAGATCGTGTCACTGCACTCCAGCCTGGGTGATGAGTGAGACTCTGTCTCAAAAAAAAAAAAAAAGGACAAGGCCTCACTCTGTCACCCAGGAGTGCAGGGACATGATCATGGCTTACTGCAGCCTTGAAGTCCTTGGTTCAAGTGATTCTCCTGCCTCAGCTTCCTGAGTCGTGTGCCACCACACCCAACTCATTTTATATATTTTTTTGTAGAGGCGGGGGTCTTATTATGTTACCCAGGCTGGTTTCAATCTCCTGGCCTCAAGCAGTCCTCCCGCCTCAGCCGTCATAGCCACCTGCATTAGATTCTGCAGCCCATATTGCTTTCCATGAGAATCCCCATTTTTCTATAGAGAACCTTCAGGGAGAGGAGAAGGTCTAGGCTTCCCAGCCAATCTCCTGCTCCCCACAGGCACTTTTTGCCAATTATAAATGGTGATGGTGCTCCATAAATAACTTGGATTCAAATAGATCGCATTCGACTTTTTTTTTTTTACCTTGAGATGGAGTCTCGCTCTGTCGCTCAGGCTGGAGTGTGGTGACACGATCTCGACTCGCTGAAACTCCACCTCCAAGGTTCAAGTGATTCTCCTGCCTCAGCCTCTCTAGCAGCTGGGATTACAGGCGCCCGCCACTATGCCTGGCTAATTTTTGTATTTTTAATAGAGATGGGGCTTCGCCATGTTGGCCAGGCTGGTCTTGAACTCCTAACCTCAGATGATCTTTGACTTTAAAATGCTTGGCTGTGCTTGGCCCGGGGCCATAGCTCACGCTTGTAATCCCAGCACTTTGGGAGGCCTAGGCAGTGGATCACTTGAGGTCAGGAGTTCAAGACCAGTCTGGCCAACGTGGTGAAACCCCGTCTCTACTAAAAATACAAAAATTAGCTGGGGTAGGGTGGTGCAAGCCTGTAATCTCAGCTACTCAGGAGGCTGACGCAGGAGAATCACTTGAACCCAGAAGGCGGAGGTTGCACTGAGCCGAGATCGTGGCACTGTATTCCAGCCTGGGTGACAGAGAAAGACTCGGTCTAAAAAAAAATAGATCGATACACAAATAAATAAATAGGTAGTATAAAATGCTTGGCTGTGCTGGAAGGCCTGGGTTCTAGGTTGCTTTGCTCACGGGCACTTGCCCCTCTGTGCCTCAGTTTCCTCATGCTGCCTGCCTACTTCCCAGAGTTGCTGCAAGGATCTGCTCAGGATATGAACAGTACCCTGTCTGGCATTGCTTACCTACCTTAGGAGGAAGGGTGAATATCCATCCAGACAATGAGAACTACCTGCAGTGACGTGGCAGAGGGAACGCAACTGTCTCTTTCCAGCAGCGACCTCGGGGGAATGCAAAACCACCACACACAGAGAAAAACCTGTGAGCCTTGATATGGGCACGTGTGGGGATAAGTGTAATTGATGAAGGCAACTTTGCACGTGAACGTGGGCATTCACAGAGCAAGAGACATGAAGGGTGTTTACAGGGTAGTTCCTCAAGTGCCTTCCTCTTACAGACCAATAAACTGAGCCCCGGAGAGAGAATCTGTGAGCCCGACTCACAACTTCAGTGTTCCTCTGAAATTGAAATATAAATGTTTTCCTAGTTGGTAGCTTGCCTTTTTCTACTACTGGTTGATGTAATGTTTTAAATTCTGATGAATGTCAAGACTAGTGACATTTTTTTGGATGTTTTCTTTCAACCCTAGAGAATTTCTGCTAAGCTCTTTGTGTACACACACACACGCGCACATACGCATACACTCCTCTGGCTAGCACAAAGCCATCAAAGGAAATTCGTTTATCAAGACTCTGTTTTTACTTGTTGGTTAATCGCTTTGCGCTTCTCAGGTTATCACACGTGTTCTCTGAAAAGCTGCATTTTAGAGTAGGTGCTCAGGACATATTACTTGAGTGAATGAATGAATGAAGCCGTGCATTTGATACACATATATTTTTTTAAAGACACTCTGCAAACATTCGCCTCCTTCCCATCAGTTGTTTGCTCTTGAACCAGCATTTACGGTCCAGCTTGTACTTACAACCAAACTAATGATGCTTCTTCAGGATGGATGTGTCAATCAGACTCTAGTGAAGAAATGTGCTAATTGTTTCTCTGAAGTCGTAAGCAGGTAGATTTGGTTATAATGACGGTACATGCACATATGGTATATATTTGCATGTTAGCAAATGACTCTGTGACTTATCTACCTTTGAAATATGCACAGTGTGACTTATTCACCTATGAAACCTGCACATTGATCCTGTTAATACCCACGCTGATGCGGCCAGTCGCAGTGGCTCACGCCTGTAATGCCAGCATTTTGGGAGACCGAGGTGGGCAGATCTCTTGAGGTCAGGAGTTCGAGACCAGCCTGGCCAAATGGTGAAACCCCCATTTCTACTAAAAATACAAAAATTAGCTGGACATGGTGGCATGTGCCTGTAATCCCAGATATTCAGGAGGCTGAGGTAGGAGAATCGCATGAGCCTGGGAGGCGGAGATCGCAGTGAGCCAAGATCACACCACTGCACTCCAGCTTGGAGGACAGAGTCAGACTCCATCTCAAAAAAAAAAAAAAATTCCCGCACTGCAACAACCACTTATGAATCTTTTTCCTAGTTTCTTTAGAGAAATAACCAGAAAGACTCCTACCTTCTTCTTAACATCTCAGAATAAATAACTACCAAGGTAGACAGCAACAAAGTTTATCCAGAAGGCCTGCAAGGGCCCTGTGGGCCGGAGATGGTGATATTACTACTTCCTTCCTGGTCAGAGATGAGCTCCTACCTGCGGTCCCCAGCCATGGCACGGATACAGTATTGCTGTGTGGTTCTCCAGTGGCCCCTGGTCCAAGCAGACGTCTTTTGCCTTGTTGTTGCGAAGCTGCAAGAATAGACAAAACATGATCCATCAGAGCTCAGCTAGTGGAGGTGTGGATGCCCAGTCACTGTTCTACCATGCCTTGGTTCCAGCTTCATGATGGGAAGACCACACAGGCCTCTAAGTGAGGACCAGGGCTCAAGTCTGTGCAGTGATCACCTTAGCAAGAAAAATCAAGTCTTAAGGTGGGTGGCATGGATCCTAGGTCTCTGTGTCCTGGGCAGCTTGCCCCCACCCTCACAGCACCTCCATTCCTAACATGAAAGGCGATCTGAGGGAACTGCTGCATATAGGAGCACTGGTTACCCAGATCTTAGGCTTCTAAATGGCTCTGAAGCTTCTAAGTAGCTTATAGGCTTCTCAGCGGCTTCTAAGGCTTCTAAGTGGCTTGTAAAATCCGGTTATCCAGATGGTTAGGCTTCTAAGTGGGCCTCAGCACCAACACTGGTTTTAATAAACCAGGTAATCAAAGGTTAGCTTTTCAGGTCATTACGTGCATAAAGGCATGAAGAACCTAAAAGCAAATTAGGCTGGACGTGGTGGCTCGTGCCTGTAATCCCAGCACTTCGGGAGGCTGAGGTAGGAGAATCGCTTGAGCCCAGGAGTTCAAGACCAACGTGGGCAACATAGCAAGGCCCCATCTCTACAAAAACATTAAAATAAATTAACCAGGTGTGGTGGCACACACTTGTAGTCCCAGCTACTCAGGAGGCTGAGACGGCAGGATGCTTTGAGCCCAGGAGTTCCAGGCTGCAGTGAGCCATGATTGTACCACTAGACTCCAGCCTGAGCGACAGAGCAAGATCTATTTCTAAAAAAAAGAAAAAAAAAACCTAAAAGCTTACTATCATAAAATGCTCTAGCAGTATCTATATATTCAAAAACATATACGTATGCTGTGCTAAGCACCATTGTAGGTGTTTGGAACGCACCCACGGAGGAAACAGACAAAAGTCCCCAAAGCAACACCCATGAAACTAGGCATGGATCTTTGGGAGCGTGTAAGAACTGATCTCATTTGGATCTCTGGGTACACTGTGATCTACATGGGTATCCATCCCACCAGCACCCTAGGGTCCCAATGGGCGGGAAAAAGGTAATGTTGCTGGTCCTCTCCATCTATATTCATTCCCCTCCAGATTATATTCCCCATCGAAACAGACAGGAAAAGGCTTCCCTTCCTTCCCCTCCCCTCCCCTTCCTTTTCTTTTCTTTTCGAGACAGAGTTTCGCTCTTGGGGCTCAGGCTGAAATGCAATGGTGCAATCTCGACTCACTGCAACCTCCACCTCCTGGGTTCAAGCGATTCTCCAGCTTCAGCCTCCCAAGTAGGTGGGATTACAGTTGCCCGCCACCATGCCAAGCTAATTTTTTGTATTTTTAGCAGAGACGGGGTTTTACCACGTTGGCCAGGCTGATCTTGAACTCCTGACCTCAGGTGATCCACCTGTCTTGGCCTCCCAAAGTGCTGGGATTATAGGCGTGAACCACTGCGCCTGGCCGGCATTCTGTTCTTTATGTACCCAAATTGTGTTTAGGCTCAGACAACTTGAGCAGATTGTTTTTTCTTTCTTTTGTTTTTTTGAGACAGAGTCTTTTTTTTTTTTTTGAGACGGAGTCTTGCTCTGTCGCCCGTGCTGGAGTGCAGTGGCCTGATCTCAGCTCACTGCAAGCTCCGCCTCCCGGGTTTACGCCATTCTCCTGCCTCAGCCTCCGGAGTAGCTGGGACCACAGGCGCCCGCCACCACGCCCGGCTAGTTTTTTGTATTTTTAGTAGAGACGGGGTTTCAGCGTGTTAGCCAGGATGGTCTCGATCTCCTGACCTCGTGATCCGCCCGTCTCGGCCTCCCAAAGTGCTGGGATTACAGGCTTGAGCCACTGCGCCCGGCCATAGAGACAGAGTCTTGCCCTGTCGCCCAGGCTGGAGTACAGTGGCGCGATCTCGGCTCACTGCAAGCTCCGCCTCCCGGGTTCAAGCCATTCTCCCACCTCGGCCTCCCGAGTAGCTGGGACTACAGGCGCCTGCCACCACCCCGGCTAATTTGTTTGTATTTTTAGTAGAGACGGGGTTTCACGATGTTAGCCAGGATGGTCTCGATCTCCTGACCTCGTGATCTGCCCGTCTCGGCCTCCCAAAGTGCTGGGATTACAGGCCTGAGCCACCTCGAGTAGATTTTTAAATCCTTGTTTTTTTTCTTTGAGTGACAGGGTCTTGCTCTGTACTCCAGGCTGGAGTGCAGGGGTGCAATCATAGCTCACTGCAGCCTCCATCTCTTGGCCTCAAGCAATCCTCCCACCTCAGCTTCCCAAAGTGCTGGGATTACAGGTGTTAACCACTGTGCCTAGCTGAGAGCTCTTTACATATTAAAGACATGAATGTTTTAACAGAGTATTTGCTTTACGTCATGATTTGAGACTGCCAGGCTTTTAAACTTTCTTCTAATGTTTCTGCAATCAAATCTATCAGTAATTTAATAAATATTTATTGAAGGCCTAGTAAGTGCCTGACACTGTACTAAATTTAGTGAGCAAAACACAAATAACATAGTCCCTGCCCTGAAGTAGTCCACGGTCTACTGCAATGACTGAACTATGCTAGGGCCAACAAGGAGAGCTTCTTTTTTCTTTTTTCTTTTTTAGATGGAGTCTTGCTCTGTCACCAGGCTGGAGTGCAGTGGCACAATCTCGGCTCACTGCAACCTCCACCTCCTGGGTTCAAGTGATTCTCGTGCCTCAGCCTCCCGAGTAGCTGGGATTACAGGCACTTGCCACCACACCCAGCTAATTTTTGTATTTTTAGTAGAGACGGGGTTTCACCATATTGGCCAGGATGGTCTCAATCTCCTGACTTTGTGATCCACCTGCCTCGGCCTCCCAAAGTGCTGGGATTACAGGTGCGAACCACTGCGACCGGCCAAGGAGAACTTCTTTACCCCTTCTAAGGATTCAGAGATAACTGCTAAGAGGTGACTCCTGCCCTAAGCGTTAAAAGCATATGTAGGCTGGGTGTGGTGGCTCACGCCTGTAATCCCAGTGCTTTGGGAGGCTGAGACTGGAAGATCGCTTAAGGTCAGGAGTTTGAGACAAGCCTGGGCAACATAGTGAGACCCCAACTTCACAAAAAATAAACAAAATTAGCTAGGCATGGTGGCATGTGCTTGTAGTCCCAGCTACTTGGGAGGCTGAGGTGGGAGGGTGGCTTTGGTCCAGGAATTTAAGGCTACAGTGAGCTGAGACTGCCACTGGATTCCACCTTGGGTGACACAGGAAGGCTGTGCCTCAAAAAAAAAAAAAAAGTTGTCTAGAGCCAACAGCAGTGACTCACACCTGTAGTATCAGCTACTAGGGAGGCTGAGGTGGGAGGATTGCTTGAGCAGAGGAGTTCCTGGCTATAGTATGTCATGATCATGCTATTGTACTCCAGCCTGGGCAACAGAGCAAGACTTTCTCTCTCTCTTTTTTTTTTTTTTTTAAAAAAGGAAGAGCTATCTAAAAAATGGTTTTTGATTAATTTGGTTTCTTTCATTTAACACTATAGTCTATCTGAAATGTATATCTGTAAATGGTGACACTCAGCAGGTAGAGAACGAGTAATAGAACCAGATGCCTTAAAACATTAACATTGATTATATCTGGGAACTGGGATTTGGAGTAAGTTTAGTTTTCATCTGTATATTTCCAATAGACTGCATGTATTGATTTTATTATTTTAAAAAGAAAGTCTGTAAAACCAAAAGGCTTCTCTCTTCCAAATAATCAGACTCTGATCACAATGTCACCTCCAATGCCACCCCCACTGTATAGCTCAAGGGACATCATTTATACTGTGGTTGATGTCAAAGGCAGCTCCTGGAGTTGTGGAGTGCACAGACTGTGGAGCTGTACACAGCAGCTCTGGCAGTCTTCTGGCCTAGGTGGTTTGTGCCTATACCCCAGATACTTGGGAAGCGAAGTGGGAGAATCGCTTGAGCCAGGACTTCAAGGCCAGCCTGGCAACATAGTATATAAAATACACACACACACACACACACACACACATATATGTATATTAGTAGAGACAAGGCTGGTCTTGAACTCTGGACTTCAAGTGATCCGCCTGCCTTGGCCTCCCAAAGTGATGAGATTATAGGCATGAGCCACGGCACTTGGCTATCCCAGGTACTGTTCTAAGAACTCTACATATCACAGCTCATTTTATACCCCCAGGAACCCTGGAGAGGAGATACTCTCCTTCCTCCCATTTTATAGATGAGGGAATGGCTGCCAAGAGGACCCACACGACTGGTAACAGCCTACTAGGATTTGAACCCAGCTGGCTGGTTCCAGTCTTCATGTATCCCTAACCGCCCTAGAGACTGCCCTTGCAAGACGTGAGCATCCCATTCCAAATTCCAGCTCAGGAGGGTCACCACTCTACACCCCGATGACTTAACCTGTGGCAGATTTACTTTCTCTAAAAGGCAGCAGGCAAAGAATAGGAAAATCCACAGTTGTAGAAAAATGTAAATACTCTTAAGTCAAAGGGATTCTTCTTAGCTCTAACCTGGTAATCACAGGGAGTCCCAGGGAAGAAAACCAGATTGCAGAGCTAATGGGGTGTCTCAGCCAAATTGAGAGCACTCGGCTCCCTGCTCCTTGGCCTGACTGTGTGTCACCGATTCTATCTCAAACAGGCATTGCAAGGGAGAACGAGGTGGATGCGTGTTTCTATACGAAGATGTTCTCAGCAATAGTACTTGTGATATTTTAAAATTGGAAAAGACACCAGTGTCTATGTTCTCAAGCAAAGTCCAGCTTACACAAAAAGTGGAACCATGTGTGGCCATTAATTACTGACAAAAAGTATTTCATGATACACTTACATATCCTCCATATTATTGAGTAAAATTTCAAATGATTAGGCATTGCGAATGGAATCGTTTTAGCAAAAAAAATACATGGGTATATACACATGCACACACATACACACATACACACAGATTCCAGAGGTTCATACATCAAAGTGTACATGTTATCTCTGGTATCCGGATCCCCATGTCCAATCTTGGCTTTGTGACTTATACGCTCTGTGACCTTAGGTAAGTTAGATAATTTCTCTAAGTTTCAGTTTTCTTATCAAGAAAACAGAAGTAACGCTAATCTCTCATAAGGTGAAGGTGAAATCAATTCGTATGCAAAAAGCACTTAGAATACTGCCCAGTACTTCAAAAGCACTCAACTATTCACCCCTAGTATTATTATTTTCAAAATGTTCTCAAATGCATATTGATGGTATTTGTAATAAGAGAAAAATCGCTTTGCTTTCAGGTTTAGAAAGGTGATATGATCAGAGCATAGACAATCTGAGAACATTTCCTCCTTTCTTTGATGATAAGTGATTCCAGCCCACAGCACAGAGCAATGGAGGACTCCAACCCCCCTGCCTCTCTTTACATCCAAACTTCCTTCTCAATATCTCCATTCACAGGTCTCAGAGGACCTCAAAGTCAAAATTTCCCAAACAAGATTCACTATCTGCCACATATCTCAGGCAAAGAAGACTGTCATAGTCTTTCATCCATAGTCCATTATAACATTCATCACATTTGTTAACTACCCCAACCCCCTGGCTAGAGAGAATCTTGCTATCAGGGCCGGCACCTCCAAACACCACTCATTGAATGAATGAATGAGCAACTCCATTTCTCCCCAGCAAAGCAACCAACAGCATATTGAACAGCGTTCCAAGCCAAAAGCATGCACAGTCTGATTTACCTCCCCGTAAGCAACGGTATTATTGTATCTTCTCATTTCTGGGTAAACATGGTCCAGGTACCACTGGAAATTCTTACACTTTAAACTTTTCCTTAAGGCTCTTCTTTCAGAGACATCACCGATGTCAATTCCCGGATTCTGAAAAGAGAGAGAAAACAAGGGGTGTTAGTGACTATGGAGCTCTGGCCAGAGTGGGGCACAGGTGGAATCACTTTCAGGGAAAGCTTCACATAGAAGATCTTAAGCCTGGGCCGGGCACAGAGGCTCACGCCTGTAATCCCAGCACTTTGGGAGGCGAGACAGGCAAATCACGAGGTCAGGAGTTCGAGACCAGCTTGGCCAACATGGTGAAACTCCATCTCTACTAAAAATACAAGTAATTAGCTGGGTATGATAGCGGGTGCCTATAATCTCAGCCACTTGGGAGGCTGAGGGAGGAAAATTGCTTGAACCCAAGAGGCAGAGGTTGCAGCATGCTGAGATCGCGCCACTGCACTCTATCCCGGGCGACAGTGTGAGACTGTCTAAAAAAATAAAGAGAAGATCTTATGCCTCTTATACTTATTCAGAAGGGTTTTTTTGTTGTTGTTCTGGTTTTATTGAGACGGGCTGGGAGTGCAGTGGTGTGATCTCATCTCACTGCAACGTTGTCCTCTTGGGTTCAAGCAATTCTCCTGCCTCAGCCTCCCCAGTAGCTGGGATTCCAGGCTCACCCCACCATGCTCGGCTAATTTTTGTATTTTTAGTAGAGATGGGGTTTCATCATGTTGGCCAGGCTGGTCTTGAACTCCTGACCTCAAGTGATCAGCCAGCCTCAGCCTCCCAAAGTTCTGGGATTACAGGTGTGAGCCACCACACCTGGCAGAAAGGGCGGTTTAAGGAGACCTATTTGACTCATCCAGACCCAGGCCAGGGAACCCTCCTTCCTGAGCAAAGTCAGGAACCTGCAGCAACAAAGGTCCCAGCCAAGCCAACCATCCTTATCATTGTTGTGCAAATGGATTTCTGGGACACACTGATGTTGACGACTTACATTCTCAGTTTCTTCTCTTCCACATTTCCTTAGTAACTATCAGAGACAATTATTAGAGGAATTATTTGATTAGGACAATAAAAGAAATGCCTACAACCACCTCCTGTCTTTCTTTCCTATACCTGCAAAATTTCTCCTTTTGTTGGCTCTTTGCGAAGTTCATTATATGCAGAAGTGAAAATAATTTTCCATTGCAAAGCTTGTAATGATGTTCTAATGAATAATTCACTCTGCTTTTACAGAAATGAACCTGTAATGGCTGCTGTGTGCTGACAGGGAAAATAAAGTATCTGAAATATGACTCCACAGACTCAGCTGCAAGATGGCCAGGAATTAGCAGAGACAGGATGCATTGGGGGGCCTAAGAGAAGACTTCCAATTGTGTCATTAAGATCACTTGGGCAGTCAAACAGTGACTTTAAAGGGAAATCTCTTTAAATGTCAAAGTTATTCAATCTCAAAGACAACCCTGAGCAGTAACCTTTAACTCTTTGTTTTAATATATTTAGCATGATTCATGAAATGGTCTTTTTTTTTTTTT
>NC_045441.1:19121278-19162252 GCF_002776525.5 Piliocolobus tephrosceles | reverse complement strand
ATCTTGGCTCATTGCAACCTCTGTCTCCCAGGTTCAAGCGATTCTCCTGCCTCAGCCTCCCGAGTAGCTGGGATTACAGGCATGCACCACCACGCCCAACTAATTTTGCATTTTTAGTGGACACAGGATTTCTCCATGTTGGTCAGGGTGGTCTCAAACTCCCGACCTCAGGTGATCTGCCCTCCTCGGCCTCCCAAAGTACTGGGATTACAGGCGTGAGCTAATGGTCATTTTTAAAAAGCCTGGTAGGTTACCACTGGCATTTGGGACAAGAGATTGTCTGCAGTCATGGACAAAGCACTTGGCTACAGTCAAAAGACTTGAGTTATTTGTAACTCTAAGTCACACCACCATTCCAGGTCAAAACTTGAGGCCAGGTGCAGTGTCTCACGCCTGTAATCCCAGCACTTTGGGAAGCTGAGGTGGGAGGACTGCTTGAGCCGAAGAGTTTGAGACCAGCCTGGGCAACCTGGCAAAACCTCATCTCTACAAAAAATATAGAAGTTAGACAGGTAGAGGGCACACGCCTGTGGTCCCGGCTACTCAGGAGGCTGAGGTGGGAGGATGGCTTGAAACTGGGAGATGGAGGTTACAGGGAACCAAGATCGTGCCACTACACTCCAGTCTGGGTGACAGAGTGAGACCCTATCTCAAAAAAATAAACAATTCCCCTTTACAAAGCAGGAATAATAATAATACCGATTTCACTATTTCACAGGGCTGGGGTGACGTTTTGTATGAGGACCTGAACTGACATCCCTGCCCATGTGCTTTGTGTGGAGCCTTAAGCAAGCCCCTTTTAGCTTCTCATAGCTTCAGTTTCTTCATCTGTAAAATGAACATCATAAAATGTTCATATCAAGCTAGCATTTATGGAACACTTAATATTTGCTAAGCTGTGTTCTCAGCCTTATTTTATCTTCACAGGTGTCCTATCAGGTAAATTTTAACAATCTGTGTTTATAGATGAGGAAACTGAGGCAGACAGTTCTTACGTCATGAGGTTGTTATGAGAATTAAATGAGATATTACAAATAACGACTTGCTAGGTACCTGGGACATAGTAAGTGCTCAACAAATGTTACCTATATTTAAATAATAATGGCTGAAAGCACTTAATTGCTTAATAAAAGTGCTAAGTGGCCAGAAGGGGTTTTTTAATTCTCGAGAATGTATTTCAAAACCTATAACAACACTGAATAAATTCCTCACTTTTATCTTCTTGACCCGCAAATCTGGCACATATCCAACCGTATTTCTTCTGTTCCGGGCTCTAGCCTCCTGACACATAAGGGTTGCCATCTCTCAATGGGCACCACTCCAGGTGACTTTCCAGCATGGCTCAGACACCTATGGGTGCTCTGGATGAGGAGATAAACTGACCTGTGGCTGAGGGTGCAAGTTACACCACTGTGCAGCATAGGACGAACTATGCACCCTGTGCCAGGTGCCACTCTCAGCATGCCACATGTATGAATTCATTTAGTTCTTACAATTACCCCAGGAAGGAGAATCTGCTATTATCCTCATTTTACAGCTGAGGAAAATAAGGCCCAGTTGACCCTCTATATCCACGGTTTCTGCATCCATTGGTTCAACCAACTGCAGACTAAAAATATTTTTTAAAAGCCCAGTAAGAACAATATAACAATAAAAAAAGCAAATAAAGCATAAGAATTATTCACATAGCATTTACATTGTATTATCTATAAGTAATCTAGAGATATTCAGCCATAGACATAAATAATTTAACAGTATTTGCAATGACCTGGATGAGATTAGAGAGTATTATTCTAATGGAAAACCAAACACCATATGTTTTCACTGATATGTGGGAGCTAAGCTATGAGGACGCAAAGGCATAAGAATGATACAATGGACTTTGGGGACTTTGGGGGAAGAGTGGGAGGGGGGCGAGGGATAAAAGACAACAAATATGGTGCAGTGTATACTGCTCGGGTGATGGGTGCACGAGGATCTCACAAATCGCCACTAAAGAACTTACTCATGTAACCAAATACCACCTGTACCCCGATAACTAATGGAAAAATAAAATTAAAAAAAAAAAAACTTTGTGCTGCCATAGATAGATAGATAGATAGATAGATAGACAGATAGATAGATAGATAGACGGAAGGTTATGCTTAGGTTATATGTAAATACTACGCCATTTTGTATCAGGGACTTGGGCATCTGTGAGTTTTGCTATCCACAGGGAGTCCTGGAACGAATTCCCTGGGGATACCAAGGGATGAATGGCACAGAGCAGATGAGTGGATTTGGTCAAGATCTCCTGATTCACAAATGATAGAGCTGGGATTCAAACCATGCTAACGTACAACTACCGCACGACACTCCAGTGGGACTGCAGTAACATGGAGATTTCCTTGGGCCATCTTCTGAGCAGAACGCGGAGGAGAGCTGAAGAACTAGGGGATTTGACATAGAGTAAAGGCATATGACACGGGGCAGCTGGAGCTCCATGGGAAGTCACACACAGTGACAGGATGAAGGGTCTGCTGCCAAATATCTGGGCAAGAACTTTGTGGACATAGCATATGATCAGGAGCAGGGCAGCCAGATTAACATAATAAGACTGGGATTAACACAATAAGACTCTTCTAATCTCTGTAAGTGGATTTAAAAACATTTCCATCGTGGTAGCCCTTGCGTTAGGCAGGAGTTCTAAAGCTGAGACTTCTGTGAACCCCTTTGAAATGCATTCATAATTTTTCTAAGCATGAGCATTTTCTGGGGAGGAACGATTGGTTTTTTAAAGAAATTGTGACCAAAGAGTAAGGATCACTGTTCTGGGGTGGTGGGGAAAGGCTGGTGATTCCTACCTCCAGCGGCAGGTTCCACGCTATGTACACATGAGACTTGTAATCGTCCATCCAGACCTCAGCAACGCGGAGAGCATTCCTCTTGGTGTAGAAGCCGATGTTGCTATTATATGGCTTCTTCTTCCGCTCAATGTGGGCCACCCGTGAGCAAGGAAGGACCTCCATGCTGCCCCCACAGAGCCATACCTAGGGGTACAAAGATTTTATCAGCCTGAAAAAGAAATTCCCAGAGGCTATGCCCCCTCCCCAAGCCCAAAAGCAATGGTTCAGCTGACTTTGCATACATGTGAAATACATTTTAATATATTAAGCCAATGAGAGGTTGTGCACGGTGGTTCATGCCTGTAATCCCAGCACTTTGGGAGACCAACATGGGTAGATCACTTGAGGTCAGGAGTTGGAGACCAGCCTGGCTAACATGGTGAAACCCCGTCTCTATCCAAGATAGAAAAATTAGCCAGGCATGATGGCATAGGCTTATAATCCCAGCTACTTGGGAGGTTGAGGCACAAGAATCACTTGAACCTGGGAGGTAGAGGTTGCAGTGAGCTGAGACCATGCCACTGCACTCCAGCCTGGGTGACGGAGCAAGACTCTATTTCTAAATAAATAAATAAATAAATAAATAAATAAATAAATAAAGCAAGCCAATGAAAGTTCAAAGCTGGTTTGTTACTGCAGTATGGTCTAACATAACCTGACTAAACCACACAAAAAAGAGGCTTGGGAGAATTCTTATAGAAACAACAGCTCAGGATATAAAATCCACCTCTAGGTAAGAAAGGCCCATAAACCTAAGCTGGCCATGGCAGCACAAGAGTTTTCTTAAGTTCTCAATAACGCACAATTGACATTCCTGAAGGTTGCCTTTCCCACCTGGCTGAAGCTGTGCCGTGCCAATGTAGAATGGAAAATTCATACTAAGAAACAGATCTTCTTTATTCATATCAGCACAAGCTGTGTATAATGATTTAGTTCTGTGGTGTGTTTTGTTTTGAGACACGGTCTCTCTCTGTCTCCCAGACTGGAGTGCAGTGGTGCGATCAAAGCTCACTGTAACTTTGAACTCCTGGCTTCAAGTGATCCTCCTGCCTCAGCCTTCCAAGTAGCTGGGACTACAGGTATGTGCCTCCATGACCAGTTAACTTTTAAATACTCTTTGTAGAGATGAGGTCTCGCTATGTTGCCCAAGCTGGTCTCACACTCCTGGCCTCAAGCGATTCTTCCACCTAGGCCTCCCAAAGTGTTAGTATTACAAGCATGCGCCACTACTCCCAGCCTAGTTCTACACTGTTAATATGCTCTACTTTGGAGTCCTATGGGTACAGATGCCAAGTCTTCTGGAAGCATCCACTCCAATGCCATCATGAGCAGCTGTCGCTTGCTATTACTGAACTATTCAGAAGGAAGGCTGCAATGATGGCTGCCTTTGAGGGATGCAAAAGCCCAAGGACGTGGGACTTCTCATCCCTCTGCACGGGGATGGCAGGCACCTAGGCTGTAAGGCCCTGCTGCAAAAGGAAAGCTGGACCATCCAACTTCTCTTGGTCCAGGTGGGAAAATAAAATAAGAAAAACCTTATTGTCAAGAAAAAAATAATTTATGGAAATGAAGTTCCCAGTACCAGTAGAAAAAAAGGAAAATGACAGAAAAGTTTCTGTGAGGGACCTGTGAGGCTGTTCTGTTGTGAAGACACTGTATGCTCTGCATAAGTGACAGTTTTTGCAGGTGAGCTGACTCAGGTGGGCTCACCCCAAGATGAGTCACTTCAAGCCATTCCACCTTTAGTCTCCCAGTAACCGCCACAGCAAGAATACTGGGACACTCTTGAGTGTCTGCATACTCCCTTCTTGACTTTTGTTGACTAAATTTGGTGGCGAAATTTGTTTGGGTGTGTATGATGTTTTTTCTCTATTTCCCAACTTTGGTTATACTACCGGGAAATGATACAGATAGAAAATTCTCCCATAAAGCAAGAATTCTCACTTTGCTTGCTTCTTCCAGGAGGAACTGTGGGCTAAGTGATTAGTAGAGAATAGATGTTCCAGACTTCTTTGATCTGGGACTAGACAGCTAGGTGCCCTAGCATGTTAGGTTAGACCCAGCTGCTGGCCAGGGAAGGAAGTCAAGGAGGCCAAATGTTGGCAAAGGGCCTGGGAACAGAGACAAGAAACTGGTGTCTTAGAGACTAAAACAAGGCGGCTGAATTTCAAGGGATGGACAATATATAAAGAATCAGGGTCTCACAATGATGTTGCAAGACTCAGGGAATGAATGAAAAGATGTACCACATTCAAGGACTGGAAGAATTAACATTGTCAAGATGGTAATATACCCAAAATTGATCTAAAAATTAAACACAATCCCTATAAAAATCCCAGCTGGATTCCTTGAAGAAATTAACAAGCAGATCCTAAAGTTCATAAGGAAAAACAAGGGACCTAAAATAGCTAAAACAACCTTGAAAAGAACAAACTGGGAGGACTTCACTCCCCAATTTCAAAATTCAATACAAAGCTACTATAGTCAAGACAGTGTGGTTCTGGCATAAGGATAGACATACAGATTAATGGAATAGAACTGAGAGTCCAGAAAGAAACTCTCACACTTATGGTCAACTAACTTTCAACAAGGGTGTCAAGACAATTCAGTGGATAAGGAATAATATCTTCAACAAATTGTGCTGGGACAACATGCAAAAGAATGGACATGGCTCCTACCTCACACCATATGAAAAATTAACTCAAAATGGATCAACGCCCTAAACGTTAAGAGCTAAAACTATAAAACTCTTAGAAGAAAACATAAGAGTAAAAATTCATGACCTTCAATTAAGCAAAGGTCCAACAATTGATTAATGCATAAACAAAATGTAACATATCTGTATGATCCCAAAATACTATTTGGGAAAAAAATGTAATGTTGATACATGCTACAATATG
Source organism: Piliocolobus tephrosceles (assembly GCF_002776525.5). Classification (NCBI taxonomy): domain Eukaryota; kingdom Metazoa; phylum Chordata; class Mammalia; order Primates; family Cercopithecidae; genus Piliocolobus; species Piliocolobus tephrosceles. Next base: position 19,156,467 of record NC_045441.1, on the reverse strand, counting down.
GATGAACCTGGAAAGCATGCTAAGCAAAATGAGCAAGTCACAAAGGACTACATATTCTACGATTCCATTTATATGAAATGTCTGGTGAATAAATTGATGGTTGCTTGGAAGGTGGTGGGCGGGGGGCTGGAGGAAGGTAGACTGCTAATGGGTTTGGGGTTTCTTTTTAGGTGATCAAAACATTCTAATATTGATTGTGGTGAACTTTGCACAGCTCAAACATACTGAAAAAAACCACTAAGTGGCACACTTTAAATGGATGAATTGTAAGGGTGTGTGAATATATCTACAAAGCTGTTATAAAAATAGATAGATAGATAGATAGATAGATAGATAGATAGATAGATAGATAGATAGATAAACAGACAGATAGATAGATAAACAGAGAGATGGGGGAAAGTAGATGTGGGGGTGAATCTCAGTTTGGGGAGGCTCAGGAGGATGGATGGAAGCACAGCAGAGCTCTTCAAGGACTCATTACTTAGCAGGGATGACAGACACAGGTGCATAAGAGACCTTAGCAAAAGCCTGAAACCCCGTCATGAGAACGGAGGTGCCAAGTGGGAACAGAACCCACAAGCCAGGCTGACTTGGCACCACATCCTCCATAAGCCATCCAGACCAAGGTCAGAATGGCTTTCATGCCTGGGGTGCATCCAAACTGCCAAGAGGGTTCAAGTGGATGTAGCTGTTAGGAGTGGAGGTGAGAGGATGGAGGAGCCAGATGTTGGCTGTGTTAGCCCTGTGTTGGACACCAAGCCTTTTAAGCAAGGGGAGGGAGATGGTAAACAGACATGTGGCAGGAAGCTCAGCACATCTGTCCCGTGTGGCAGAGACACGGGCTTCCGGTCCTGGGCTCTGTGGTGTGGATATCAGCCAGCACACTCAGTGGGCATTGACCTAGGGTCCCTCAGCTCTCCCTGTAAAGTCTGGGGAGGACTCAGGGGCTCCTGGGCTGGCAGATGTCTTGAAGGCATGCCCCACTGTGGGGTCTAGCAAGCCCAGGGTGAACTGCCAGGGTCAGTGCCTGCCCAGGAATCCTGCTGCTGGCCTGGATGCCCACAACATTGCCTTTGCCGGGCATGCATTGTGGTCATTATCCCGCCCGCCCCAGCCTACTCTGCACTTTAGCTCATCACCTCCAGTGACGCAGACTGGATTTAAAATCCTAAGCATGAACTATCATTAGCAGCACCTCTTGGGTGAGACAGAAAACGAGGGCTCCTCTTGCTCACCTCTCCTCTGCTCTCCACTTTCACAGCTCCCTTCCCCTCTGCTCTCCACTTTCACAGCTCCCTCCCCTTAGAGAGGCAAGTATACCCGCTCTGCCTGCTCCAGACCCCAGGACCAGTCCAGTAATGACAGAAAACACCAAACACCAACTCCCTCATCAGTTCATCACAGATGAGGAAACTGAGGGTAAGAGAGGTGAAGTAAGTGATTTATAACCCCACAATCAGTAAGGGGAGAAGTCAGAACCACACCCTCCACCACATGTGACAGCAGCAGACACTGGCTTTTCCTGCCCAGGGAGAGCTGACCAACAGCTTGTAGACCTCTTGGCTCCTCCTCAGCCACAGCCCTGTCCCTCACTCCAGGTGCCGGGTTGGCGCCTCTGACCTGCATTGTGACCACAGTGATCGGGGGAAACAGTGAGGACAGAGCTGGGTGTATGCGTATATCCAGAGGAAGTTCCATGGATCTGGAGTGGCACCAATGATATCCTAGGGTAGGAGGTCAAAGCCTGCTGCTGCACAATGCCATGTGGCAGCATGGCTGTGCAAGGGACACTGGAAGATGCCTGGGAGACAAGTGATTCTCTAGGCCCAAGGCTCTGCTCTATGTTGCTTGGCAGTGATCACCGGCAGAGCTCATGGGCTGGCTCTAAGTGACGATAAGCTGATGTGAAGTCTGCCAGTGGTTAAGCAACCAGGCCTACATAGCAGAAGGAAAGAAATGCGAGAAAGTGGACTGAAGGCTTTGAGCCTTAGCAATAAACCAACAGTCCAGCTAAGTCCCCTATGGAGGGGTATTCCTGGAAACAGTGATATTCCACCTTGGCCTCCGAGTCCACCCAAGAGGTCTGGAAGCAAAAGGGGCACCCTCCCTCTAAAGGGAGCGATCCAGTTTATGTTTCTACAACACATAAGACCCAGCTATGAGTATCCCAAGTACAGCTGGTCCCAAGAAAGGGTCTTGTGGATCTGTTCTCTACATCAGTGTTTACCAGCCCACATGGTGAGTTCCTAGGCAGGCTGAAGAAATGATACTGAAGGGAAATGCATAGAAAGGTGGGAACCAGACCCTGACTGGCATGTCTCTGATGCCAAGGAGGAAGAGCAGAGGGAAGCGCCCAAATGGAAAGCACCCCAGGCTGTGGCTCCTCACACAGTGGAGGGAGGACTCCTTCCAGATGGGTTGGAATGGGCCAACTGGAGGGCATGCTCCAAGCTCTGGGATCACTCCTGGGGGCAAAGAACCCACCGCAGGGTTCTTGGTGACCCCTTGCTAGGGAAGTGGGGAAGTGGCCATGCTTAAATGGATATGGGCCTCCAGGAGGTGTGGTGACTCCAGAAACAGATGCTCATCTATTAATTTATTTGTTCACAAAAAATGATCCATTCAGGGCCTACTGGGAAGGGCAGGGGGATGAAATGAGAGGTGCTAGCAGACAAGGTCCTTGCTGTCATGAAGTGGGTAATCTAGCAAGGGAAATGCATTAATCAAAGAATCACAGGCGGAAATGCACCATCACAAAGGGAGCTTTTCCTTGAGGGAAAACAACACAGGGCTAAAAATCTAGCATGTAATACAGGGATGTGGCCAGTGGGCTCAGAGAAAGTATCCCCCAGGAGACGATACTAAGGTGAAGTCTGAAGGGCTAGGCTGAGCTGAGTAGAGGAAGTGGGCAGCAGTCCCAAGCCCAGAGGCAGCCAGCACAGTTGCAATGACCTTGTGAAGGAGAGAGCAGGGTGTGCTGGACTGTACTCAAAAATGGCAGCAACAATTCCACCCATGCTCGTTGGCAATGTGACTTTTTTGCTCTTCCTGTAAAAAGGCTGAACCTATTTCCCCTCCCCTTGAATCTGGGCTGACTTTATCACGACTTCCACTGATTAACAGAATGCAGATGTGACGTCTCACACAACCCAAGACTAGGCCTTAGAGACTTTGCGGCTTGCACTTTCTTCCTCTTGGAATTCTGAGCCCATCAGGCTGTAAGGAAGCTAAGGATAAAAGACAATGGAGCAATAGAGGTCCAGCTATTCCAGACATCATGGCTGAAGACCAAGGCATGGGAGTGAGGCCATGTGAGACTGGACACCACCAAGACAACCCATCAGTGGGTTGCCTGCGTGCGTGCATGCTGTTGCATGAGTGCGTGCGTGCCAGTGCATGCATGAGCACAGCCAGCGCCACGTGGAGCAGAGGAACCACCTGGCTGACCCCAGCCCAAACTTCCAAACTTCAGAATCTTAATCAAATCAATTGTTATTGAGGCCACTAAATTTGGGCTTACACAGCAATAGACACACAGATACACAGAGGATATTCAAAGAGCTGAAAAAATAGCCATGTGGCTGGAACGCCAAAAATGGATTCAGAAAGTAGGGATGGAACAGAGGAGAGAAGTGGAAAACATTGGAGAGGTAGGCGGGCAATGATCTGGAGGTCATGTAAAAAAGAAATTGATCTTTGTTATAATGAGAAGCCACTGAAGGGTTTGGGTTTGAAAAGATCACTCTGGCTGAACTGTGGTGAAAAGACTGGCAGCATGAAGAGGGGAGATGGAGAAAACAAGAAGGCCTTGCTATTTTGCAGGGAAGAAGAGCTGATAGCGTTAGCGACAGCAACAAAATAGAGATGTAGAGAGATCTGAAGGTTTTTTTTTTTTTTTTTTTTTTTCTGAGACAGTCTTGCTCTGTCACCCAGGCTGGAGGGCTGTGGCATGATCTCGGCTCACTGCAACCTCCACCTCCCAGATTCAAACAATTTTCCTGCCTCAGCCTCCCAAGTAGTTGGGATGACAGGTGTGTACCACCATGGCTTGCTAATTGTTATATTTTTAGTATAGATGGAGTTTTGCCATGTTGGCCAGACTGGTCTTGAACTCCTGACCTTAAGTGATCCACCTGCCTCAGCCTCCTGAAGTATTGGGATTACAGGTGTGAGCCACCGTGCCTGGCTGAGGGATTTTTAATAGGCAAAATCATCAACAATAGATTGGATATGGCTTGGAAGGAGAAGGAGGGTTATGAATGACTCCTAGCTTTCCTGCTTAGCCACTGGATATACTGAAGCTTCATTCACTGGGCCAAAAAGCCTGCCCTAACCTACCCAGGCCTCTGGAATATGGGCGGGATGAGGCAAAAGAAATCATCACAAGACTCTGGGGGCTGGGAAGTCTTAGGCAGGACACATTGTTCTGCTTCCTGACAGTTGATGGTCCTAGAAGAAGAGGACACTATAGGAGGTGAATGTCCACGGGTGGGATTGATTTTCATCATTTTGGAGAGTCTTCAGGGACTTGCTTAGCCACTGGATATACTGCAGCTTCATTCACTGGGCCAAAAAGCCTGCCTAAACCTACCCAGGCCTCTGGAATATGGGAGGGATGAGGCAAATTGGAACCATCACAAGATTCTGGGGGCTGGGAAGTCTTAGGCAGGACACATTGTTCTGCTTCCTGACAGTTGATGATCCTGGAAGAAGAGACACTATGGGAGATGAATGTCAATGGGTGGGACTGATTTTCATCATTTTGGAGAGCCTTCAGTGGCACGTTGGTTTAATTACATCTTTTGATACCTGTTTTATTCATACATTCAACTTCATCATTTAATAAATACTTTCACTAGGCCCAGTGCAGTGGCATATGACTGGAATCCCAGCAATTTGGGAGGCTGAGGCAGGAGGATTACTTGAGGCCAGGAGTTCAAGACCAGCCTGGGCAACATGGCGAGACCCAGCCTCTACAAAAAACATTAAATAATTAGCCAGCTGTGGTGGCACAGGGTGGTGGTCTCATCTACTCAGGAGGCTGAGACAGGAGGATCACTTGAGCCCATGAATTCAAGGCTGCAGTGAGCTATGATGATGCCACTGCACTCCAGCCTGAGTGACAGAGCAAGACCCTGTCAATCCATCCATCCATCCATCCATCCACCCATCCATCCATCCATCCATCCATCCATCCATCCATCCATCCATAAAATGAAATAACATTACAAACACCTGGATCCCACCCCAGCCCTATAAATCACATTCCCCAGGGATGAAGTTGAGGCACCTGGGGGTGTATGTAAAAAGGACCCCCATGGGATTGAGATGTGTAGCCACATTTGGGAGCAACCAGCTTAGAAGGCTTCTAATATTGTTTCCAGGGTTGTGATCTGATGACTCAATTTTACAGAAGCTGAAAGAATTTAAGCAAGGGCCGTGCTCTGCCACAGCCTGGACAGCTGGATGGTAGCTTCAGGGACCCCAGGAAGAGCCACAGGCAACAAATGAGGATGCAGGGTGCCAGGTACTGTGCAGGCCACCTGCTCCCCTGGGCACCTGTCACTGAGGAGCCTAGGCAGCCAGGGAGGAAAGAGGAGGCCAAGCCATCAAAACCAACATGACTGGTTCATTTATATTCACTATTCTCAAAGGCTATGGGCTCCAAACACTTTTGATGTTTAAAAATGTAAAGCATACCTTCTCCAATATGTTTACTTTATTCATTTTTCAGTACATGCACATACTACTATGCTAATATACTTTACACATGAAAAATTTATAGATATATAGAAATCCAAAAATTAGAACATTACAATATGAGAGCTAATATATTCCTCTTGTCCCTCTAATGGTCCACATCATCTTGTGTACCCCACTTTGGAATCCACTGCCCTAACAGTAAGGGGACTGCTCTCACCTCATGTCACAGAATTCTAATATTCAAGGTCTGGTCTTGTCCTATGACTTTTAGAGGCCAGGAGTTTCTCAAAAGCAGCGGGAAGTATCATTCACGCATAAGTAGGTTGGCAGCCAAAATATTCTAGTGAGCGTTTTCAACCGTGTCATTAGATTGAGAACAGTGGGTGCCCTGATTATGTGAAAGCCACTTTTCCTGGGATCTTCAAGGCACTAACAGGGGGCAGCTCTCTCGAAAGAGCATGCATGCTATTACAGCAGGTGCCTGGAGCAGAAAGACAGTGAGTCCTCTCTCCCCACCACCCCTGTCAGCAAGGAAGCTGCTTATACCAGAAAGAAACCCAGGCACCATTCTCACCACTTCCTCCCTAGGCGCCAGCCAATCCATCACCAAGTCCTGCAGATGATGCCTCTTCACTACGGCTCAACTGCATCCACTTCCTTTCGTATCCACTATGACCACCAGATCATCTTCTCCTCACTCATCACCCTGGTGCAAGCTACGACCATCTCCCACCTGGACCACAGCCATCACTTCTGAATCCAACTCCATTCAGTCTGACCTCCACTCAGCAGCCAGGGTGGAAGTGACCATTCCACGGCCCTGCAAACTTCGATGGCTCCCACCGACCACTCTGAAAATAAATCCTCAATCTTCTTGTGGTCTTCAAAGCCTCCCCCTGCAGCCTCATCTCTGCAGCTCCCCCCAACCCCAAGATGCTTCTTTTTATCCTTCCCTGTGCCCCATTCCTACCCGGGACACTCCCCCCCCATCTGCCTAGTTAACTCCTAATCAAACTTTGGCCTTCAGCTCCATCAGTACTTACTTAAGGAAGCCCCAGATAAAAGCAGAGCTGCCTATAACATGCTAGCATAGCGCTTATCACAGTTGTAATTTTATGAGCCTGCCAGCATATGGGCGTGCAAAAAAATTACTTTCTCCATTCTTTACTAGGCTGTTAGCTCAATGAGGACAGAACTGTGTCATCCTGTGTCCCTACTGCCCAGTACTGTGCCTGGAACATAAGTAAATACCCAATGAGTTCTGAGTTCTTAATCAATGAGTGAATGTGTGCATACACTAATGAATGGAGAGGGGCTGGGGGGAGTAAGCGGGGAAATTGTCTGGAAAGCGGGCCTAGGAGGTGGGAAAACAGGAACAAATTAAAGAAAGGAAAAGAAAATAGACTAGAGGATACAATATGCCAGGCAGAGAAAGTTAAAGTACTTCAACGAAGGGCCCTTTTAGAACTCAACACCAGCTAAATTTGAGTTTCTGCCCAACCTCTCTTCCCACAAACCCAGAACCACCCTGGTGCTTCTAAGAACGCTGTTCCCCTGCACCCCTTCTGTTGCAAATCCACCCTACAGTACGTCGACAGCAGCCAGCCCAGCCCACCGTGGAATCAGTGGGGAGATGTTTTCTCTAGCACGAGCTGAGATAGACCTAGGAAAGATCAATCATTTTACTCTCTAGTCGGGAAAGGCTACTGGCTCCCTTTCTCCCAGAAGTCAGGCACATGCATTCTCCCCTTGGAACTGTTTTCTCATCTGTAAATGACAGAGGACGATCGCCGAGGTTTCTTTCAGCTCTGGCATCTCAAGAGACCATGGCCCAGTCTGCAGGACTATGGCCTCTGCTAACAGAAAACAGCAGACTGCAGAGACTGCCTACCCCAGTGATGACTTTCTTGAGGAATCATCTGGAGACTGCCAGGAATTCCCCACCTAATGAATTTAGGAATGTTTTCTAGATCATGGAAGATAGACACTACCTGATCAGATCTGAACCACTGCTGGCCATATTAATACTTCCTTTAATTTGTCCAAAACTCCTCTCTAGGCAGCAGAAAGAAGTTTTTTTGAATCTTTTCCTTTGATTTTTTTTTTTTTTTTTTTTAAGAAAGACAGGATCTCACTCTGTTTCCCAGGCTGGAGTGCAGTGGCATGACTGTAGCTCATGGTAACCTCAGACTCCTGAACTCAAGCAATCCTCCTGCCCCAGCCTACCGAGAACCTGGGACCACAGCTGAACACTAATATGTCTAATTTTTAAATATTTTGTAGGCCGGGCGCGGTGGCTCACACCTGTAATCCCAGCAGCACTTTGGGAGGCTGAGGTGGGCGGATCACCTGAGGTCAGAAGTGAAATCCCTTCTCTACTAAAAATACAAAAAAGTAGCCGGGTGTGGTGGCAGGTGCCTGTAATCCCAGCTACTTGGAAGGCTGAGGCAGAGGAATCGCTTGAACCTAGGAGGTGGAGGTTGCAGTCAGCCAAGATTGCGCCACTGCACTCTAGTCTGGGCGACAGAGCAAGACTCCGTCTTAAAATAAAAAAAATAAAATAAAATAAAATAAAATAATAAAATAAAATATAAAATAAAATAAAATATAAAATAAAATAAAATAAAACAAAACAATAAAACCCTCCCTGTGAAAGCTTGTGGTCTATTTTCAGAAGCTTTCTTCCTGAAAGCATATGCATATAGACACCTGAAGTTAATGGAGATTTCACCACTGTCTCTTAATGTAACAGCAAAACAGCAAGAAACTAACATAACTAGTCCATTTTTGTTTAAGAGAAATTTACCCATTATTGCATGCAGGTTAGGATAATTTGAGAGCACTGATACAAAATGCAAAGCAGCAATCATATAGTTCTGAAACTAACTCTGGGATTACAGGGGAAGTAGGTACACCACTATGTTTTGTTAAAGATTTACAGGAGCATTGGGACCTAACCAAGGACGAAGAAGTTCCCAACCACTGGGGACTGTTGCTGATTATCTGCTGTCCTAGTTGCTTCTCGATCCCAGCCTCTACACACAGTTTCCCCATATCCCTCTCCCATAAAACCCTCCAGCCGCCTGGGCACGGTGCTCATGCCTGTAATCCCAGCACTTTGGGTCGCCAAGGCAGGCGGATCATGAGGTCAGGAGATCGAGACCACCCTGGCTAACACGGTGAAACCCCGTCTCTACTAAAAATACAAAAAATCAGCCTGGCGTGGTGGTGGGCGCCTGTAGTCCCAGCTACTCGGGAGGCTGAGGCAGGAGAATGGCGTGAACCCAGGAGGGGGAGCTTGCAGTGAGCCAAGATTGTGCCATTGCACTCCAGCCTGGGCGACATAGCAAGATTCCGTCTCAAAAAAAAAAAAAAAAAAAAAAAAAACCCAAAAAACCCTCCAGCAAACTTGAAAAACTTAAGATGGTACTTCAGAAAACCAGTTCACTATTATCTTCTTTGTTTCCTAGCTCTCCAAATAAACATGCCTTTCTTCCCATCAACCCTTGTCTCTCAAGTCTGGCTTTAGAGGAGTGAGCACGCGAACTTGGGTTTGGTTACATTAGGAAAGACAAAAACAGAATTTTCACAATGTTTTGTCATGTATGCTTGGAATACAGCAGAAAAAAGTTCATCCCTATCTGAAGAGGCTACATAGCATACTTTCTAACTGTACATATGACATTCTGGAAAAGGTAAAACTATGGAGACAATGAAAAGATCAGTGGTTGCCAGGCGTTGGGAAGAGGGATGAATAGGCGGACAGAGAGGGATTTGGGGGTCAGTGAAACTACTCTGTATGATACTGTAACGGTGGATACACATCGTTATATATTTGTCTAAACCCATAGAATGTACAACACCAAGAGTGAACCCTACTATAAACTGTGACTTTGGGTGATAATGTTATGTGAATGTAGGTGCATTGATTATAACAAATGCATCACTCTGATGGGGGATGTTGATAAAGGGGGAGAGGCTTTGCATGTGTTGAGGGGCAGAGTGTATATAGGAAATCTGTGTACCTGCTGCTCCATTTTCCTATGAACCCAATTTTTTTATTATTAAAAATATAATTTTTTTTTTAAAAGCTCAACCTTAAAAAAGGGTGCGTGTGCAGGGGAGTCATAGAACCCAGGATTAAGTAATGCTTTGATGGGTCCCTGCGTGTTTGTGACCAGCACCTCCGGACATTCTGGTTCACAAGGATTTCTGGGGCCACACAGGCTTCAGTAGCCCCTATAGCGATCTCCTGAGGACAGATGGGCTTTCCAGAAACTTCAGCTCCAGGAGCCTCATTTGCACAGACTCCTTTCAAGGCTTGACCTTTGTATCTAATTTTGTATTCGTCAAGAGGGTCTCCCAGGCTGTGGAAGCATCAGACCCCATAGAACCTGAATGCCCTATACTGGGGGCCTCCCTGTTTTTTCTCTCAGGTGAGATGCAGCAGGGATCCCTCTTTGGAGCCTGGGGGTTCCCCCCAAGCATGGAAATAAAAGAAAATCTTGAGTTCCTTCATAGGAAATTCTAGGCACCTAGCTAGCCCTAAGAAGTCAGTGAGCAACTTGATAACCAAGAAGGTAATAGTGGCTTAAAACAACAGTCAGGGAAGTTACTCATGAGATGTTCCCTATAGAAACTAAAGATAATAGGCCAGGAATGGTGGTTCATGACTGTAATCTCAGCACTTTGGGAAGCTGAGGCGGGTGAATCACTTGAGGTCAGGAGCTTGAGACCAGCCAGGCCAAAATGGCGAAACCCTGTCTCTACTAGAAACACAAAAAATTAGCCGGGCGTGGTGGCAGGTGCTTGTAATCCCAGCTACTCAGAAGGCTGAGGCCAGAGAATAGCTTGAACTCAGGAGGTGGAGGCTGCAGTGAGCCTAGATTGTGCCATTGCACTCCAGGCTGGGCGACAGAGCCAGATTCCATTTCAAAAAAAGAAAAAAAAGATCAACATCTTAGCATTCATTCCCGAGTTGTTTTTCAGAAACTGAGACCGCACTCAATGGATTTGCTGGCAGGAAACCCTCGGATAAGGGGGAGTTGAGGACTGAACTCTGACCACAGTGCTTTGTTCTAAATTTCTTCCCAAGGGGTCTGGAGGAGGTCATGCCCACGAGGAAGCACTAACATTCTTTCCTGCTGACCTCAAATTTTTAGACAAAGCTTTGCCTCCTGGAGCAATCGCAAATCAGAAAATCTTTGACTCCACCTTAGACCTTTGGGTCCTGCTTCAAGATGTCCTACTTTTTGGCTGGGTGCAGTAGCTCACACCTCTAATTCCAGCACTTTGGGAGGCCAAGGTGGGGGGAGGGTGGATCACCTGAGGTCAGGAGTTCAAGACCGGCCTGGCCAACATGGTGAAACCCCGTCTCTACTAAAAATACAAAAAATTAGCTGGGCATGGTGGCACATGCCTGTAGTCCCAGCTACTTGGGAGGCTAAGGCAGGAGAATGCTTGAATCTGGGAGGCAGAGGTTGCAGTGAGCTGAGATTATACCATTGCACTCCAGCCTGGGCAACAAGAGAGAAAGTGTGTTTTATTTTTTTTTTTTAAGTCCTACTTTTTTAGGTCAAAACAATGTAGAGCTTCCATGTGTTGATTTCTGACTTTGCCTGTAACCTCTGCCTCTCTGCCTTTAAAAACCCTTACCTAGGGCCAGGTGCGGTGGTTCACACCTATAATCCCAGCACTTTGGGAGGCCGAGGCAGGCAGGTCATGAGGTCAAGAGATCGAGACCATCCTGGCCAACATGGTGAAACCCCGTCTCTACCAAAAATTACAAACATTAGCTGGGCGTGGTGGCGTGCATCTGTAGTCCCAGCTACTTGGAAGGCTGAGGCAGAAGAACTGCTTGAACCCGGGAAGCAGAGGTTGCAGTGAGCCAAGATGGTGCCACTGCACTCCAGCCTGGCAACAGAACGAGACTCTGTCAAAAACAACAACAGCAACAACAACAAAAAACAAAAAACAAAAAAAAAAAACAAAGAAAAATTCTCCCCTACAAGTAATCAGGGAGTTCAGGTCTTAAGCATGATTCTCCTTGCTGGGCGCCCTGCACTAACCGCCTCACTTTCTCTGGCTGCAGTTGCAATGTCAGTGTTTGGGTTTGCTGAGCCAGACGGGCAGAGCTATGGTGGTTTCTGTAACACGGAGAGTGATGTCCCACTGCCTCTGGAGCATGTCTCTCTGATGTCTTCCTTCCTACTGACAGGGACTCTTTTTATCAAAAGGAAGTCACTTAGGAAGCCATTTAAATCCATTTACATTGTTAAAAGCAACACTGGAGGAACTTTAGCGCATAAATTACGTAAATAACACCATCTGGTAATCCAAGCGCAGGCAAATTTTAGCCCTTTGTCTGATTCAAAACAACACAGGTTTCTGGCAAAGAGAACATTTTAATTTGTTACTTGCATCCTAACAATCATTTTCGGGCCTTTCTGGTAACCTTCCTCCCAGAGGAGCAAGCTACCCGTCCTGAAAATCAGGAGAGTTCTTCTCAGTGTTTCTCTCTGCCGTGCTGGAGATGGTGAGCTGACTCTTCCTAGTTTAAATGAATATTCTCTTTCACTAAATTGGACGGTTGCATAATGGCTTTCCTCCTGAAGTCCTTTTAAAAAATTCCATTTCAATCTTCTGCTTTATTTATGACCACTTCTCAGAAATGGGATTTACAAATATGGACCTCAAGACATATCTCAATTGAAGTACGGCGGTGGTAAGAACTTCTAAATATGTGGATCCTCTTGCCAGTCAATGCAAGTCGTTTTTCTTAATACAAGATGAGGAATTAAGATGAAGTGTGGTGTGATGAGCAGTTCAGAGAAGTCAAGAAACGTAGAATGAAAGTAGCTTGATCTATAGAGCCCAGAGCAGGGTTGGGAGGACTTTTTTCTTTTCTTTTGATTTTTGTTGCTGTTGCTATGTACTGAAAAGAATAATACTGGTTTATTTTTACCATTTTAAAATTCAACCCAGGCTAGGCACGGTGGCTAATGCCTGTAATCCCAATGCTTTGGGAGGCCGAGGTGGGTGGATAGCTTGAGGCCAGGAGTTCAAGACCAGCCTGAACAATATAGCAAGATCCCATCTATACGAAAATATTTAAAAATTAGCTGGGCATTAGGTGCGCATGCTTGTAGTCACAGCAAGTCAGGTGGCTAAGGTAGGAGAATCACTTGAACCCAGGGGATTGAGGCTACAGGGAGCTATGATGGTGTTACTGCACTCCAGTCTGGGCAACAGAGTAAGGATCTGTCTCTAAAGAAATAAAAATAATAATGAATAAAAAGAAAACAAAATCCATCCCAGCCTATGACCCAGCCTGATAGGTAGCTTGTGACTGTCATAGAGGATCAGGGCTTTAATGTTAGAAAACTGGCAAAGGCCAGGTGTTTGGACGAACGGAGGCAAGATGGTGCACTTCCGGGTTCTTCACCACCAACTTTTCCCGCGCGCACGAAAATGCAGCCAGCGCCCGGGAAGGTGCAGACCAACCGGGCATGCGCCAGGTGACGTCAATCCGAAGAGACCAAGATTTACCTGGTCGCACCTATGGAACGCCCCCCGACATGCCCGTGACCTGCCTATTGCCCTCCCACTCCTAGAAAAGCCGCTCCGGCGAGCATCCTGCGGGGCCTTCCTCAGTCCCTCACTCCTGTTGGGACTGCAGGAACTCCGTCCGAGAGCTTCACCAGGTGACTCTCTTGGCCTCCTTTGCCAGAGGCCTACAGACCTCTCCCTACCCACCTTCTTCCCTGAAGCTGGGTGACCAAAAATAAATTTGCAGTTTTGCTCCTACCCTTGCCTACTCGCTGGTTCTTTTGTGCCCGCTCTGGTGGTCTTAGAAAAACAAATCACCAGGTGCGGTGGCTCATGCCTATAATCCCAGTGCTTTGGGAGGCTGAGGCGGGTGGATCACGAGGTCAAGAGATGGAGACCATCCTGGCCAACATGGTGAAACCCCGTGTCTACTAAAAATACAAAAAATTAGCTGGGCGTGGTGGCGTGCACCTGTAGTCCCAGCTACCCAGGAGTCTGAGACAGAGAATTGCTGGAACCCAGGAGGCAGAGGTTGCAGTGAGCCGAGATCGCACCACTATACTCTAGTCTGGCGACAGAGCAAGAGTCTGTCCAAAAAAAAAAAAGAACAAAAAATTTGGCTAAAATGTAGCCTGGGTCAGGCATGTCTAGGTTGGCTTTGTGCTTTTCTCCCTACCTCCCTTCCTTTTTTTTTTTTTTTTTTTTTGTGCTCCCATGCCTTCCTCTCCTCTCCTGTATTCCCACTTTCCTACCACCCACTACTTCACATCTACTAGCTCTCACTCTATTTCTGTCCTCCCAACTCTGACAGTTCAAACATCGGTCCATTAGTCCTTTCTCTACAACAGCTTCAACTAAGTAAGTAGTAAGCATTTTATTGTTCTTGGTATTCCCAGCACCCAGCCTAATGCCTTTAACTTCTAACAATTTACCTTCCTTAGTTATTCAATCCAGTGCCATCTACATATTTACTAAGAGCTCCAAGCTAAATGCTGCCAGGGTTATAAAGATAATTTAGACATGGATGTCACTGCTTGGCTCAGAGCCTTTATTCTTTCCTCAGAGCTTAAAATTAGAAAGCCAGGAAAGTATTGAAAATGACTTTAGAACCTTTGGTGTAGAAGCTGGCAAAGCGGGGAGGGTGAAAACATTGCGTTCACTCCCCTGTCCATGCATGTCCTCCATCCTTCTACTGTCATTACGTTGCATTTTGCCTGGGATTAAAGGAGTTGGTAGGGCACAATTATAGATAAACTACATTTAACTATAAAAGAGCAGTGAATTATATTTAATTCTGTGTCTTCAACACCAAAGGGCCAGAGCGTTCAGACTGCATACAGTGAGCTGAAGAGGACTGGTCTGTCCATATCCTTGAAAGAGCATGATTGGGCCAGGCACCTGTAATCCCATATTTGGGCTTGCACCTGTAATCCCAGCACTTTGGGAGGCCAGGAGTTTGAGACCAGCCTGAGCAACATGACAAAATCTTGTCTCTACTAAAATACAAAAATTAGCTGGGTGTGGTGGTGCATGCCTGTAGTCCCAGCTACTCAGAAGGCTGAAGCAGGAGAATCACTTGAATCCGGAAGGTGGAGGTTGCAGTGAACAGAGATCATGACACTGTGCTCCAGCCTGGGTGACAGAGTGAGTGAGACTCCATCTCAAAATAAATAAATAGCATGATTGATGTCATATGGCCCAAAAGGCCAGAAAAGCTTGTGATCACTCTCTCTGGCACTCAGATTCCCTAACTGAACTCAAATTGGTAAAGGCAAAATAAAAGGCATTCCCAATTACTGGTCCCGTAAGTCTGCAGAAAGGTCAGTGGTACTGGGTTGACTAGAGTTTGGGGCTAGGACTTGGGAGAAGCCAGCACTGCTCAGCTGGCATGGCTCTGCCACACCAAACTGCACATCTGCACATTGGCCACCATCTAATATGGACTTCCTGTTCTTTATGATGCAGCCAGCCAGGCATGCCTGAGATACCCGTTGGAAAGAACCTTGGCTGGAAACTTCCTGAACTCTTCTCTATTACTCAGAAGATGCCGGAAGGAGGCTGAAGTGGCCCTCACAGGGTTAACGAGAATTACAAGCCCGGCTTTAGGCAGAATTACGGTTAGACATTGATGAGGGTACACAGGTGCACTTCAACCCACTTCCTTGTAGTTGCTAACTATTCAATGGTCACATAGCACACTGAGTACCTGCTTCCTCATTGTTCCTATAGATAAAATCTCTAACACTGCATCTTTTAACCCAACAATTGTTTAAGGTGTGTGTGTGTTTTAAATCCTGAATTCCAGCAGAATGGCTAACCAACCTGAAGACCCGCACCAAGAAATCAACTCAGGACAGGCATGCAGTTTCTTCATCTTCCTGCCCCAGGACTTCATCCTCTTGCTTCTCAACCAATCAGGGATCCCCACACTTCAGCCAATCACCCATCCTCTTAAAAACCCCTGGAAAACTCTCCATCCCAAACCTTGGCAGATTTTAGGTTTCCTCCCATCTCCTCATTTCCCTGACCAGTGATCTTTCTCTGCTGCAACTCCTGCTGTTTTGGTGTATTGGTATGCTAAGGCACAATGGGAAATTGAACCTGTGGACCTAAAAAATGGCCCATGAGATGTGAGAATCCCTCATTCAAAGTCATAAAGCTTGGATCTGGTGCACAAACATGAGGTCTCTGCCAGGTCAGAGTTCTCAACTGTGGACAGAGCTTGAGAAGCACCTTGCAGCAAGCCACCAAGCGCAAGGGCCTGAGATTAGGACTCAAGGTCAGGGCAGGTGGGCTGGCAAATGGAGAGAGATCCAGTGGTGACAGCTGGGTAATGGGGGCAGAACCACCCCTGCAGATGGGAGGAAGAGGACGAAGAGGACCTAAAATACATCACCCAGAACTGGGCACCAGTGTGGGATCCATGAGGCTTCATGCTTTCCACAAGCTCTTTTGTCACTTCATTGTATGGCATGACATTACAGAAGGATAGTTCTGGAGTCTCAGCACTGGGTTCACATCCCGACTCTTGGTTGAGTTTAAATCAACGTCATTGCCAATTACTACTGAGTTGCCCACAATTTGAGGCTAAGTCTCATGGTTGCCTAGCTACTTTTATGTCTGATCTTCAGTTTCCTTAGCCATAAAATGCAGCGGAGGGCCAGGCTAGGTGGCTTATGCCTATAATCCCAGTGTTTTGGGAGGCTGAGGCAGAAGGATCACTTGAGACCAAGAGTTCAAGACCAGCCTGGGCAATATAGCAAGATCCCATCTCTATGAAAAATAAATAAATAAATGAAAATTATTTTTAACTTAAAAAAGGAGTGGGCCAAGCATGGTGGCTCACACCTGTCATCCCAGCACTTTGGAAGGCCAAGGAAGGAGGATCACTTGAGACCAGGGGTTTAAGACCAGCCTGGGCAACATAACAAGACCCCGTCTGTACAAAAATCTTTTTAAAAACATTAGCCGGGCATGGTGGCGTGCACATGTAGTCCCAGCTACTCAGGAGGCTGACGTGGGAGAATTGTTTGATCCCAGGAGTTCCAGGCTGCAGTGAGCTGTGATTGAGCCACTGTACTCCAGCCTGGACAAGAGTGAGACTCTGTCTCTTAAAAAAAAAACAACAAAAAACTAGCTCATGACAGCAGCTGATCTGAGGGTTGCTGTGAGGATAAAATGAGACAATGTATGGAACACTCATTAACATGATAGTAAATGCTGAGAAAAACCCAGGTAGTTATTATTTACTGGCCACAAGAATAGCTGTGTAGCTGTGAAGTGAGCAGTTTCCTGAGTGGTAGTGGTGCCACCACTTGTGTGTGGGCCCCTGGGAGGGGCAGGTTGGAGATAATGACTGTGAGGACCCAGAGGAAGTGAGGAAGTGATAGCTGCTGATGTTGGCACAGGGGTTCCAGGCTCACTGTGTGTCCCTCTGTCCACATTCTGGTTTTCCCTGTTGTACAGCCTGCAATGGGTGTGGGTTGTTGGTGAGTCAGGCCACTCCTTGCCCTGCCTGGCTATGAGGACCCTCTTGTTCTCCCCCTGGACTGCCCCACAGACACCTGGACTGCAGCCTGGCTGAAGTGGCTGGAAGGTGAGCAAGTTGAAGGATTTCCTTGAGTGAAACTGCTGTCGAGTGGTGTCAGTGGGTTCACAGAGGCTTGGAGAATGTGTACAATTATTTGGCACTGCTCAGAGGTCCATGGGGATGTGCTCATGGCCACAGACATCCCTGGGAACAGTGGACAGAGCATGGACTCCAGCAGACAGAGGCAATGGTAGAGGTAAGAGGCTCGCAGAAAGCAGAGCCGTGGGCTTCCAGGGCCTGGAGGGTCCTCTGCCTGAAAGCCAGCCTGCTCAGCGCCAGCAGTTAGGGTCACTGGGGCTTGAAAATGGAGGGTGTCAACAGAGGACAGGAAAAGTTGTCACTCACACTCCTCTCCAGTTCTTGTAGGAGCAGGAGGAACTGGGCAGGCTATCAGGCCTCCAACTTGTCTCTCCATGCCTGTCGTCGTTTAAAAATAGCAGATTTGGGCTGGGCGTGGTGGCTCATGCCTCAGGTCCCAGTGATTTGGGAGGCTAAGGCAGGCAGATCACTTGAAGTCAGGAGTTTGAGACCAGCCTGGCCAACATGGTGAAATCCTGTCTCTACTAAAAATACACACACACACACACACACATACACACAAACAGCCGGACATGGTGGTGGGCACCTGTCGTCCCAGTACTCGGGAGGCTGAGGCAGGAGAATCACTTGAACCTGGGAGACGGAGGTTGCAGTGAGCCGAGATCGCGCCACTGCACCCCAGCGTGGAGCGAAACTCTGTCTCAAATAAAATAAAATAAAATAAAATAAAATAAAATAAAATAAAATAAAAATAGCAAATCTGGATGCCCCCTTTGGGACCAAGTCACCAAACATACTGTCTGTGGCAGGAGGCAACTCAAAAAGAAGCATGGTCCAGGCAGAGGAGGGTTTCAGCCTCTCACTTGCTTTTATTACAGCCAAGAGGAGGCGCATGACCTATGCGATGCCTCTGTGAACTTGTACGTGCAGGAACTACATCTGATAAACCAACATGCACTCCATTCTCAGGCTTGACAAAGAGAAAAGAGAGTGAGAAAATAGCTATAAATTAAATTTAAACAGAGTGAATCCACTCTCCATTCTACTCATGAGATAGAAACAAGCTGAGTCCCAGAGGAAGGTGGTGGCCTGTGGCCGGGGCTGCCAGTGCTCCAGGAACAGCCCTGGCCCTGCCATCCTGAGCTGGGTTATCCTTTGCTTACTTCAACATTTAATGTTTTCAGAACCCTTCTTGGAGCTCTATCCCATCCTTTTCTTTTTGCATAAACTGCAAATAAAATCAACTAAATTTTTAAAAATGTGGGACTAGCCACTGGGTTAGAAGCTATGGAAGTCAGGAAATCTGGGGTTTCTGAAATTGTGTTAAAATGTCAGTAAGGTTAAGGACAGAAATGCTGTTCTCTGTTCCAGGATGGTGTATCAGAGCCCAGGAACTTGGGGGCAAAATGCCAAGTCTAGTCATTACTGATGGAACCTGGGAAGGGAGGTGGCCTTAGGGGAGGAGAAATTGCCACATCAGAAGACCAGACATTCTAGGACATGGTGCCAGTCAGTACTCCTGGTGCTACCACATAATTTAAAGCCAGGGAAAGACAAATACAGATCCCAGTTCACTTAGGACTAGGCACAAAATGACATTCACAACCATGACATGACCCTTCTATGTGAAACTGGGCCTGCAGGCTTGATATTTGCCGATTGGTAAATTACTCCACCAGTTGACTTCACAACTGAAGTCAGGTTTTTTCCTCTTCACGTTTTTAAATGTAAACATTAGGGCTTTGATCAGGAGAGGATCCTACAAGTGGAGGAGATACTTATACACTGAAGAAATGACAAATATCAGTTCCTTTTATTGAATGGAAATGTCTATTTTGTTCCCCAGAAGAAAAAGCTAGTGATATCCTTCTTGGGCCTATAACCATCTGTAATAGTCCATTTTCACACTGCTATGAAGATACTACCCAAGACTGGGTAATTTATAAAGGAAAGAGGTTTAATTGACTCACAGTTCTGCATGGCTGGGGAAGCCTCAGGAAACTTACAATCATAGTGGAAGGGGAAGCAGGTACTTCTTCATAAGGCAGCAGGAAAGAGAGAGGGTGTGTAGGAGGAACTGTCAAACACTTATAAAACCATCAGATATTTTGAGAACTCACTCACTATCACAAGAACACCATGGGGGAAACCGGCCCCATGATCCAATCACCTCACAACAGGTCCCTCCTGTGACATGTGGGGCTTACAATTCGAGAGGAAATTTGAGTGGCAACATAGAACCGAACTGTATCACCATCCACGGATGACCTAATTCACTCATGATAACACCTGGAGAAAGCTGATGTCAGCTTTGGTGCCTGCTAATTCTTAGCGGCAAAGGCCAGAAGCCTCCTGGGTACACCCAGTCCAGTATTTTCTGCAGCCAGTGTGGCTGTAAGATTTGTTCTCAGCAATAAATGTAGGTCTTTTCAACCCTGCTGTGGTTGAAAAGCCAGTGTGCATTCTCCATCCTCTTTTTTCCCACTGCATGGAGACCTTGGAATCCACCTGTTGATGATGGAGGAGCCACAGTGTTAAAGGGGCTAAAGTCACTAAATGACCACCAGGAAGGCTACCTGCCAACCATGGAACATATTTTTACCATAATAAGCCACTGAGATTTGGAGGTTTGCTTGTTCCAGGAGCCAGAGTGACTTGCCCCTAGCACTCTTCATCTGCTATTTTGACTCGTAATGTGTAGAATTTTATTTACTTTATTATTATTACTAAGAGACAGGGTCTCTGCTCTGTCACCCAGGCTGGAGAGCAGTGGCACAATCGTAGCTCACTACAGCCTTGAACTTCTGGGCTTAAGCAATCCTCCTGCCTCAGCCTCCCAAGTAGGTGGGGCTACAGGTGTGTACTACCACGCCTGGCTGATTTTTCTTTCTTTTTTTTTTTTTTAGATGGAGTGTCACTCTGTCGCCAGGCTGGAGTGCAGAGGTGTGATCTCGGCTCACTGCAACCTCCACCTCCTGGGTTCAAGCAATTCTTCTGCCTCAGCCTCCCAAGTAGCATGGACTACAGGCACATGCCACCATGCCAAGCTAATTTTTGTATTTTTAGTGGAGACAGGGTTTCACCATGTTGACCAGGCTGGAATCAATATCCTGACCTTGTGATCCGCTCACCTTGACCTTCCAAAGTGCTGGGATTACAGGTGTGAGCCACCATGCCCCACCTCTATTTTTCCTTTCTGTGGAATTAGGATGTCACTATGTTGCCCAGGCTGGTCTCCAACTCCAGTCTCAGGCTGTCCTTCTGCCTTGGCCTCTCAAAGTGCTGCGATTACAGAAGGCAGCCACTGCTCCCAGCCCAGAGTTTTAAAATGCACACAGGAACCCTATTCTTTTATAAAGATTAGGTATCCAGAAACAAGCGGCTTCCCCGAGGTCCTGACCAACCAGTAATGTTATTTCTGTTTCTCTCCCAGAAAACAATTCATTTTTCAGCTTCCAGGAAAGCTGGATATCGCACCTGGATATTGTAAATGTCACTGGCCTGCCCTATCCCATTCACTTCTCTGCCCTGCTGGGGCCAGTTTCATGTTTTAGAAATTTACTGGAATGGCAGCCAGCTGCGGAGTGGATAAAGGGAAATGGTCTTTTAAATTTTTAAACAATTGTTTCTGGTGTCGCTTTGTTCTTGCTCTCCTAACACTGTGTCTGGCATATCTTCTAGGCCTGGGGTCTGTCTGAACAATTCTAAAATGTCATCTCCTACGTGCTGCCTTCTGCTGCTGCAATCAGCTCGCAGCCTGGCTCCCACAGAGTCTTTAGGCAGAATTCGTGTGTGGACACTGCCCATTTACAGAAACCTTGATCAGAAAGAGAACCACCTTAGACACAATATGTTTCTCTGCTCTCTGGCTCAGAGAAAACATAGGAATGTCATTGTATTATCTTGAATGCATCCCTTTTTTCCCTTTTGTAAAAATGCTGGGGTGTGTGGCTGGCTGGGTTTTTGTTTTTGTTTTTTGACAGAGTCTCGCTCTTTCTCCCAGGCTGGAGTATAGTGGTGCAATCTCAGCTCACTGCAACCTCCGCCTCCCAGGTTTAAGCGATTCTCTTGCCTCAGCCTCCTGAGTAGCTGGGATTACAGGTGTGTGCCACCACGCCCACCTAAGTTTTATATATTTAGTAGAGATAGGGTTTCCCCATGTTGGCCAGGCTAGTCTCAAACTCCTGACCTCAGGTGATCCACCTGCTTTGCCTCTCAAAGTGCTGGGATTACAGGCATGAGCCTCTTCCCCTGGCCTGTGGCTGGGTTTTGATAGTTCTGAATAGCACTGATCTTGAAACCTTGAAGAACCATTGGCTTGGGGTTTCTCCAGAGACCACCCCAGGTCTTTGTCCTGGAAAATTTGAAGCGCCATCCATCCTATCAACTGAAGTCCATCATGTGTGACTCTCCCAAAACATGCCATGTGCTCCTGTATTTTCTTTCCCCCCCTGGGTTTTATGAGGAACACTTGGGGGTTAAGAGAAAAACCCGTTCTTCACACATTTTCTGTAGATTTAATGACAGGCAGGGCACTGCCTCAAGGGAACTTGGATAGCATTTGCCAATAGAAGGAATAGAGAATCTAGAAGAGGATTTTTATTGAGGCAGAGTCTCACTCTATTGCCCAGGCTGGAGTGCAGTGGCGCAATCTCGGCTCACTGCAACCTCTGCCTGCTGGGTTCAAGTGATTCTCGGGCCTCAGCCTCCCCCAGTAGCTGGGATTACAGGTGTACGCCACCACACCCAGCTAATTTTATATTTTTGGTAGAGACAGGATTTCACCATGTTGGTCAGGTTGGTCTCGAATTCCTGACCTCAAGTGATTCTCCTGCCTCGGCCTCCCAAAGTGCTGGGATTATAGGTGTGAGTCACTGCACCCAGTCAAGAATCTAGAAGAGGTTCTGTAAAGGAAAATCTTTCTTCAAAGAATTTCATCTCTGAGGATGTGAAGGAGTTGGTTGTCCATGAACCTGCAGCACATTCTGTTATTGACCTTGGGGGCCTCCTTTTGGAGAGCCATTAAAAATTCCCCTTCAGAAAGCTATTGTCCTTGCCCAGTGAAACACTGAAAACATTTGTTAAGTGTCAGACACTTTGCAAAGTGCTCTATGTTCATTTATGCATTATTTTATTTCATTCCTACAACAAGCCTGCAATGGGCTGAGTGTCCACATCTCCCCAAAGTGTTTTAAGTGTTTCCGTAGGCTAGGACAACAGCTTTCTGGCCTGCTGTTAGGAAAGGAATCTTTGGGAAAATGAGATGCCTGGTTCGTGGCAAGATTTGGGAGAGGGAGGAATGATGGTAACCTCTCTGGATCACTGAATGAGCATCAGCAGACAGCCCTGTGTTCCCAGTAACATGTCAACCCTGTCCCATGGTGGGGGGACAGCTGATGCTGGGGACACTGAGATCAGCTTCAATGGGGCCTCTCTGCTGCACTGTAACCTCCAGCCGAAATTCTCTACCAAGCTTCGGAAGCCAGATCTTGCTGTCATTCCATAACCACAGTTCCCTCATCAGCCTCAGAAATGCTAACTAGACTAGCCCATTACTGTCAAGAACATCATCATCAGCAGCAGCAGCAGCATCCTCATCATCCACAGTAGCTAAGACTTGAACACTTACTGTGTGCCGGACACTTTGCAAAGTGCTCTATATTCATTTGTGCATTATTTTATTTCATTCCTACGACAAGCCTGGAATGGACTGAATGTCCGTGCCTCCCCCAAATTCATGTGTTCAAATCCTGACCCTCTCAGTGACAGGATGAGGAGATGGGGGTCTTTGGGAGGTGATTAGGTCCTCAGAGTGGAGTTCTTGTGAATGGGGTTGGTGCCTTTATGAAAGAGGAACAAGCCACCTCTCACTCCTTCCATTATGTGAGGACACTGCAAGACAGTCTGGGAGCCAGGAAGTGGGCCCTTACCAGACACAGAATCTGCCTTGATCTTGGACTTCCCAGACTCTAGAACTGTGAGAAATCAATTTCCGTTGTTTATCAGTTACGTAGTGTATGGTATTTTGTTATGGCAGCTCAAACAGACTAAGACAAAGCCCATGAGGTAGGCCCTTCTACAATTCCCGAGTTACAAATGAGGAAATGAAGGTCAACAATGTCCCAGACACATACCTATTAAGTTATGCGGCCAAATTCATTCAAAACGTGGTTCTGCTTAACCTCTGTTCTCTTTCCCACCACATATAGCCCAAGAAGTGTAAGAAGACTTTGTTTTTCTATGACCAAGTCTACCAATGCCTACATCCTGAGATCTTGGTTATTGGGATGCAGATAATCTAAGTCATAGGTTCCCAATAACAGACCTCTGGTCTGGGTTGGTTGCATCCCAACTCCCTGGGGAAGCTTCTGATAAACCTACATGTCTATATCCCATTTCTTGAGGTTCTGATATAGCAGGCTTTGGGACGGGCCTGAGAATCTGCATTTTATCACACAGTCAGGGAATCTAACTGTCAGAAGCCAGCTAAAGATTCTTAAACCTCTGTGCTGCAGACACTTTTTGCATGTGGTGAAAACTATGGATCCCTTCTCAGAATAATGTTTTTAGTTTAGTTTCATTTATTTATTTTTTGAGATGGGGTCTTGCTATGTTGCCCAGGCTGGTCTTAAACTCCTGGAGTGGTCTTTTAAATGGTCTTTTAAATTTGTAAACGACTGTTTCTGGTGTCACTTTTTTCTTGCTCTCCTAACACTGTGTCCGGCGTATCTTCTAGGTGATCTTCCTGCCTAAGCCTCTCAAGTAGCTGGAATTACAGAAAATAATGTGTTTAAGTGCACTGAATGAAAAAAAATGCATAGGATTACCAAATAAACCAACTATGTTGAAATATTGTTATTGTTTTTTTTTTTTTAATTATGATATAATCCATGTGCTTCTTTAGCACCTTAAATAACAAGATCTACTGTTTGGTTTACTAACTACTATAAATTTGAGAGTAGTCAAGAGGATATTTAAGTATTTCAAGATAGCCACAAGAACTACAATGTGATATAAAAATGTCTAGCCTATATTCATTAAAGAAACAAACACTAATATCAGTTAGAGATTAGGGAAACATCAACATATATTTTATATTTCTGACCAAGTTTACAGACTCAGATATGATCACAGACTCCTTGGAGATGAGTGGATTCCAAGCCAGGAGCCCCTGGTGTGGAGCTATGGCCAGCCATCCTCTAAAAAAAAAAAAAAAAAAAATGTAGAATACAGATTTCAAGACACTTACAAAAAAATCTTTCTGCAAATACAAGTTTTACAAGAGGGAAAATTGAACCAAAGAGGTGCTTGATTTTCATTAGCAATAAGAAATCTGCATGGATATCTTGATCTTTTCTTTCTTGTAAATGGACTATATTAAATGATGGATTTAAAAATTTACCATCAGTACTGGAGTGGAATAGTAACCATGAAAAATCACGCTCATGCAAATCTTATTGGAAAAAACGGTGCATGATTTATCTTTTTGTCGGCATCCTGATATTCTAAGATGAAAGTTATTTTTTTCCCCACTCTTTGTTTTGCACTTACCCTAATTTTCTAAATAACATGGTTTCCAGATTGCGAGAAATGATTATCCTTATTCACAGCAAATGGTGCTGGAGATATATTCATGGAAGGGTTGCGATCTTCCCGCAATCAACCATCCTCTCCTTTGCCTTGTCAGAGCTCAGCCCCCTCTGAAAGAGATTACCTAAAGGTTCCAACAGCCGAAGCAATAATGGAAATCTTCAAGTTGCAACCAAGAACAATGCTTTATAAATCTCAGAAAGTTTGCTGTTTTTAGCTTTTCAATATATACAGTGGATAATAGGATTTTGCGCATGTTCGCACAGCATTTAATAGCTTAAAGCATTCCCTGCTTGCTGCTTTCGGTTGTGTGCTATGGTTTAGGTGGGTTTAAATGTTTCCCGGGCCGCTCACAATTATTCATCTCCATGGCAGAGATAGCAGGGAGTTCATCTTCGCTCCCTGGAGACGAGCCCTCCCCACAGCCCTCCTTGTGCAATCGCTCAGCGTCAGAACCTCTGAGGGCAAAATAGGGACGCCAGCCAAAGAGGATGATGGACAGCTGTCATCTCCGGGACACCAGTAGGCACAGCCCAGATCACCCAAGAGGAGAAGATGGGGCCTCCACAGACGGTTATATTTCTCTTAAGTGTGAACACCGAACAAGAGAGTGCACATCAGTCAGACAAATCTTCATCCTTCAAAGGGTCTCATCAAATCACCCAGTGCCATTCACGTCTCCTCAAATGGTTTTCTTCTGTTGACTCCTTTTCTTAAAAAAATGTTAATTTTTGTGGGTACACGGTAGGTGTATATATTTATGGGGTATGTGAAGTGTTTTGATGCAGGCATGTAATGCATAAAAATCCCATCATGGAGAATGGGGTATCCATCTCCCCTCAAGCATTTATCCTTTGTGTTACAAACAATCTAATTAAACTCTTTTAGTTATTTTTAAATGTGCAATTGAGTTGTTATAGACTATAGTCACCCTGTCGTGCTATCAAATAGTAGGTCTTATTCATTCTTTCTATTTTTTTTACCCATTAACCATCCTTCTCTCCCCCGCACAGCCCTCCACTACCCTTCCCAGCCTCCAATAACCATCCTACTCTCTGTGTCCATGTGTTCAATTGTTTTAATTCTTAGATTC
Organism: Piliocolobus tephrosceles; assembly: GCF_002776525.5. Taxonomy (NCBI): domain Eukaryota; kingdom Metazoa; phylum Chordata; class Mammalia; order Primates; family Cercopithecidae; genus Piliocolobus; species Piliocolobus tephrosceles. Next base: position 19,130,404 of record NC_045441.1, on the reverse strand, counting down.
CACAGATAAGTGAGACCACGCGATGTTTGTCTTTCTGTCCCTGGCTTGTTTCATTTAACATAATGAAATAACGCTGTTCAGCTACCTAGCATCATGGATTGAAGTACACAGAATCCAGACTTAGAGACCTCACCTACTCTTTGGAATGCAGGTGCTAAAACCAATACCAAAAGGTCTGTCTGATTAGACGTTGATAAACCTACACTCTCAGATTCACCTCCCCAGCCATCCACATTAGACTTCACTGCATGCTCCTGCGTCCATTCTAACTTCAAGGACTGCCTATGCCGTGTCCATACTGGGATGCCCTTCCCGTCCACATCCCACCCTCTTTTCAAGGCCCAGGGACCCTATTCCAGAAGCCCTTTCCTAACCTTCCAGGGGAGGGAGAGCCTCTTTTCTTCATCTACCACTCTAAGACTTGATATTAGTGTCAGGGGCATTTGAACCAGAGCAACTCCATCTTGAATAGGGGATGGGTAAGATAAAGCTGAGAGCTACTGGGCTGCATTCCCAGAAGGCTAGGTGTTCTTAGTCACAGGATGAGATAGGAGGTTGGCACGAGATACAGGTCATAAAGACCTTGCTGATAAAACGGTTGTGGTCAAGAAGCCGGCCAAAATCCACCAAAACCAAGATGGCGACGAGAATGACCTCTGGTCATCCTCCAGGCTCACTATACGCTAATTATAATGCATCAGCAGGCTGAAAGACACCCCACCAACGCCATAACAGTTTACAAATGCCACAGCAATGTCAGGAAGTTACCCTCTGCGGTGTAAAAAGGGGAGGAACCCTCGGTTCTGGGAACTGCCCACTCCTTTCCTGGAAAACTCATGAATAATCCACCTCTTGTTTAGCTTGTCATCAAGAAATAACCATAAACATGGGCAACCAGCAGCCTTCGGGACTGCTCTGCCTATGGAGTAACCATCCTTTTATCCCTTTACTTTCTTAATCAACTTGCTTTCACTTTACTCTATGAACTTGCCCGGAATTCTTTCTCGTGCAAGATCCAAGAACCTTCTCTTGGCCTCTGGATCAGGACCCCTTTCTAGTAATATTAGTACTGCTCACTTCACCAGATAGAGCAGATGGCCTGAAACGCTGGCTGAGCACAGCGACAGTGTACAGGAGATCCCAGCCTGTGACTCTACCAAGTCAGTGCTGAGCTATGTCCCAACCTCCCTATCTCGACTGACCCTCATCTTCCTGCGCAAGCCCCTGTTCCCATGGTTCCATCCTGGCCCCATTCGGGACATCTCACTCTGACCTCAGGCTCCTGTTCTTCTGGTTCTCTCATTCACTTACTCCCACTAAACCTCTTTGGAGGGAAGCCCTCAGGCTACTTGATTGCTATAAAAAAAAAAAAAAATGGCCAGGCGTGGTGGCTCACACCTGTAATCCCAGCACTTTGGGAGGCCGAGGGAGGTGGATCACGAGATCAGGAGATCAAGACCAGAAACATTCTGGCCAACATGGTGAAATCCTGTCTCTACTAAAATACAAAAAATTAGCCAGGTGTGGTGGCATGAGCCTGTAGTCCCAGCTACTTGGGAGGCTGAGGCAGGGGAATTGCTTGAACCTGGTAGATGGAGGTTGTAGTGAGCCGAGATCTCACCACTGCACTCCAGTCTGGCAACACAGCAAGACTCTGTCTCAATAAATAAATAAATAAATAAATAAATAAAAATAATAATAACAATAACAACAACAAAGTAATGAGAGCTAGCATGTAACTGTTTTCAGCACGTTACATTTATTAACTCCTTGTTAATTTGATCACATAATAACATGATGAGTTATGTGCTATTGTGCTCCCCATTTTACAGATGAAGAAACTGAGGCTAAGAGAGTTTAAGAAAATGGCTCCAAGTCGTCCGACTCCATCCTGGGTTGAGCTGGGATTTGAATCCTGGCCATCTGCAGATACCGCTCCTCTATTTTTGCTGTGCATTTCTCTTCTTTTCGTTCCCAGCTTATATTCTGTCCTCCATCACTTCCACACCCTCTTACTATTTTACCTCTCACACCACTGAAGGTCTTTCACTGCACTCACATGGCAAACCACAATCTGGGATTGAACCAATCACCTGCATTTTCTGAACCAATATCCCAACGACCGAATATGACTGGAGAAAAATGTATAGGCACACAGAGGTGTCACTATCAATGTATGTCCTCACACCTAAACTGGCCCCTTCATACAGCCAGAGAAGCCCACTAAGTCTCCCTGGAAAACTCCTTCTTGGGTCTTCACTGCAGCTATTTCAGTCTTTCCTCTTCTCAGATCTCCAACCCCTTCTCACTTTCAGCTGATGACGTCGTCTGCTATTTACTGGAGCAAACGGAAACCACCCAGTGGGAAGTCACTCAGTCCTCTATTTGCCAAACCAGTTTGCCTCCCCCGAACCAGAAGACTCCCACCTTCCCTCCTGTTACAGGGGAGACGTGGCCCTTCCCCTGTGTGTTGGATCTGTCCATCCTCCTTCCTTGGGAGCCTATCCTACCTGTCCCCACTGCCTCTTCCCAAGTCCATCATCTTCCCCAGAGAACTGCTGTGTTCTAATAGTCTCCCTGTGTCCCTCACTCCCTGCTTCTAGCTATGAGCCATATCTCTTCTGCAGCAAGATTTTAAAGCACAGAGTATAGTGAACAACAATGTATAGTATATTTCAAAATAGCTAGAAGAAAGAACCTGAAATATACCAAATACATAGAAACGATAAATACTCAGATGATGGCTATACCCCAAATGACCTGACTTGATCATTATGTCAGAGGCGTTTGAACCAGAGAGACTCTATCTTGAATAGGGGCTGGGTAAAATAAGGCTGAGACCTACTGGGCTGCATTCCCAGGAGGTTGAGGCATTCTTAGTCACAGGGTGAGATAGGAGGTCAGCACAAGATACAGGTCATAAAGACCTTGCTGATAAAACAGGTTGCAGTAAAGAAGCCGGCCAAAACCCACCAAAACCAAGATGGCGATGAGAGTGACCTCTGGTCGTCCTCACTGCTGCACTCCCACCAGCACCATGACAGCTTACAAATGTCATGGCAATGTCAGGAAGTTACCCTATATGGTCTAAAAAGGGGAGGTATGAATAATCCACCCTTGTTTAGCATATCATCAAGAAATAACCATAAAAATGGGCAACCAGCAGCCCTGTCTACAGAGTAACCATTCTTCATTCCTTTCCTTTTCTCAGTCTTTCCTCTTCTTTCACTTTACTTGCTTTCACTTTACTCTATGGACTCACCCTGAATTCTTTCTTTCATGAGATCCAAGAACCTTCTCTTGGGGTCTGGATCAGGACCCCTTTCTGGTAACAATTACACATTCTATGCAGGTAACAAAAATGTCCCATGTACCCCATAAATACAAATATAACGTGTAAAACAAAAATGAAATTCTAAGGCTCCTCAACCATCCAAATGGACTTCCTCCTCAGCCATGGCTATTTTAAAATTTAACCGGAGAGACTGTTTCAGGCCATGATGGGAAGTGGGGGTCAGACAGGCCTCATGATATCTCTCCAGCATTAACATCAATACAGACTTTAAGTCTGATAAGAAACATTTTACACTCTCTTCTTTCTAAAGCCTAGTACTTAAAAGCTTCCTCTGCAAATAAGAACTTGGGTCTCCACAATCGTTTATCTGAACCCTGGCATTCCTTTTTGTTTTGTTTTGTTTTGTTTTGAGATGGAATCTAGTTAAGTTACCAAGGCTGGAGTGCAGTGGCGTGATGCCAGCGCACTGCAACCTCCGCCTCCCGAGTTCAAGTAATTCTCCTGTCTCAGCCTCCTGAGTAGCTGGGATTACAGGTGCCCGCCACCATGCCCAGCTAATTTTTGTATTTTTAGTAGAGATGGGGTTTCACTGTGTTGGCCAAGCTGGTCTCAAACTCCTGACCTCGTGATCTGCCCGCCTCGGTCTCCCAAAGTGCTGGGATTACAAGCGTGAGCCACCATGCCCAGCCGGCATTCCTTTTTATGGATCCCAGGTTGTTAGATAAACTCGGCCAATTGTCAGTCAGAAACATTTTTAATTGACCTATAAGCTGGAAACCCCCCCGCTTCGAGTTGTCCAGGCTTTCTGGACCAAACCAATGTATTTCTTTTTTTTTCGTTTTTGAGATGGAGTCTCGCTCTGTCGCCCAGGTTGGAGTGCAGTGGCCGGTTCTCAGCTCACTGCAAGCTCTGCCTCCCCCGGGTTCACGCCATTCTCCTGCCTCAGCCTCTGGAGTAGCTGGGACTACAGGCGCCCGCCACCACACCTGGCTAGTTTTTTGTATTTTTTAGTAGAGACGGGGTTTCACCGGGTTAGCCAGGATGGTCTCGATCTCCTGACCTCGTGATCCACCCGTCTCGGCCTCCCAAAGTGCTGGGATTACAGGCTTGAGCCACTGCGCCCCGCCTGTATTTCTTAAATGTATTTGATTCATGTCTATGTTTCCCTAAAATCTATAAAACCAAGCTGCACCCCAACCACCCTGGGCACATGTTCTCAGGACTTCCTGCGGGCTGTGTCCCAGGCCATGGTCACTCGCGTTCGGCTCAGAATAAATCTCTTCAAATATTTTAAGGAGTTTGATTATTTTTGTCGACTAATGTACCCTCCCAAAAGTGCAAATCTGATCACGGTGCTCCCCATCTTCAGTGGCTCCACACGGCCCTTAGGAGGTCTAAATTCTCCCAATTGCACGTGGACAGAAAGATGGAAGTAATAGACACTGGAGACTCCAAAAAGGCAGAGGGAAAGAGAGGGGTGAGCGTTGCAAGATGACCTGTTGAATACAATGTACAATATTTGGGAGATGTCACTGCCGGTGGGGGGGGGTTCTTCCTGCCCACTGCATAAAGACAGACCACGGTATTGTAGTAGAGAGAGTTTAATAGACATGAGGCCAGTCACACCATGTATGTGGGCAGGGTCTGGGCCCTCCACCCAAGCTCCCCAACCCCCTTTGTCTCTGCCTTTGTCTCTGCCTTGCCTTTGTCTCCACTGGCTCCCTTTGCAATGCTTGATGTCGCTGAGCACATGACTTCAAACTGAAAGCCAAAAAAAATGTGCTTTTTCCTTTGTACCCTACCTGCAAATGCCAATTATGCCTTGGATTTGCCAGCAGCTGGTAGGAATGAGTGAGAGGCTTGTCTCTAAGATGACTCACTTCCTCTCTGGTATTTGCAACGGAGCGAGGAATGAGCAACCAGAAACGGAACTTCAAGAACAAATTCCACCCTACAAATGCTGCGAGAATCCTCTCGGGGCCCTTAGAGGGCAATAAGGCGTGTTATATGAAGATTAGCAGAGAGAACAGCAATCCCCTACATAAATAAATAATGAGCCGGTAAATACTGACAGCCGCATTCATTTCCTTGGCTGTGTTTCCCTTTACCACTCCCTGTCTGGTGAAAGAAGTTTGCTTGTCAATAAGAAGGATTTGGGGAGAATTTTCCCCACGCCATCAGCTGATAGGAGAAGTATCCCGGCCCCCAGGACAAACTGCCTAGCCTCAGCCTGCCCCTTTGCAGGGGATCAGGGTAGGCAGGCCATGATTTGAGGCCCCATCCTATGATTTTATGACGCAAACTCTCCACATCGCACTACAGTGTTCCATATTGGGAAACCTTTCCAACCCAGAGCTGGGCTGCACCCGGAATGTGGCAGCAAGTGAGAATGGCAGGGACTATGTTTTCTTCACTGACACCTTCCCAGTGCCATTCTCTGTGAACCACATGTAAGCACCTCCTAGAACTAAACAATTTTTTTTTTTTTTTGAGACAGTCTTGCTCTGTCGCCCAGGTTGGAGTGCAGTGGTGAGATCTCGGCTCCCTGCAACCTCCTGCTCCTGGGTTCAAGCGATTCTCATGCCTCAGCTTCCTAAGTAGCTGGGATTACAGGCATGTGCCACCATGCTCAGCTAGTTTTTATATTTTTAGTAGAGATGGGGTTTCGCTATGTTGGCCAGGCTGGTCTCGAACTCCCGGCCTCAAGTGATTCATCCACTTCAGCCTCCCAAAGTGCTGGGATTACAGGCATGAACCATCATGCCTGGCCAAGATAAATAATATTTTGATGCAATGGTTAATAAATCAAAAATCATGCAGAAAATCCACAGTGAAAAAAATGTCAGAAGTTGAAATAAAGACAGGCTCTCCCGGCTCACAAACGTCCCCCTGGTGTGGGCTGTGAGAGAAGGAGTTTCCACCAACCCTTCTCACTTGCTACATTCTGGTTATATTTTCCATGTCTAACGTGGTCCCAGATTCTCTCCTCACCCTTGTCCCCAACACACAGAGACCCACAGACGCATTAGATGCATTCAGCTCGGCTGAAGGTGCTTGTGTTTTTGAGCTTGGTCATAGATACCATTTTACTCACCCAAGTCAGAACAGGGGCCCCTCCTGGACACTCTCACCCCATCAGAGCACCTACTGCCTTCTGTCTTTGAGGGCTGGGGCTGGCTCTTGTGTAATATTTGAACCCCAACACCAGGCAATGGGAATTCCATCCATATCACAGCAATGAACGAATGCATGGACAACCTGAAACAGGGCAGGTCCCAGTGCTCCCAGCAGCCTGCAGGTGGTCCCCCAGGGCCTTGCTTCCAGCGACAAAAGCTAACAGTGGAAAAGCAACCTGCTCCACAGCGGAAAAGCTTGGCCGGACACGAGGCTGTTCCTTATCTTGAGCCTTAATGGTCCTTGTAAGAACATCTTTTCAGGTATTTGAAGAAAGTGCTCTCTCAGCCCTGGTCTTTCTTCTTTTTCTTTTTTTTTGTTTTAGACTAGACATCTCCAGGTCTTTTAAAGACTTCTTTAAAGGGATAGATGTAGTGGCTCACACCTGTCATCCCAGCATTTTGGGAGAACAAGGCCAGAGAATTGCTTGAGGCCAGGAGTTTGAGTCCAGCCTGCGCAATAAAGCAAGACCCTTGTCTCTCCAAAAAAAAAAAACAAAAAACAAAAAAAACCAAAACTTAGCTGGGCAAGTTAACCCATTTAAATGCTAATCTCTTCTGAAAACATCAGCACAGACACATGCAGAATTAATATTTAATCTGGGCACCTTGCAACCAGTGAAACTGACCTATGAAATTAACCATCCCAATATTGCACCTTAGCTCAAAACCTTCCCATGGCTCCCACTCTACTCAGAGTACACACCAAAATCTACTTGATGGCAGGTGGTTCATCCTCCCACTTCCTTCCCTTACCTCGTCTCTCTCACGTCTGCTGATGCCACTCTGGCCACAGTGGCCTCCTTGTTCTTCCTCTATTGGACCAAGCTCATTCTTGTTGAAGGGCCGTTGAATTTCCCATCCCTCCCACATGGAATTTTCTTCCCCCAAAAGTCCACAAGACTTGTTCCCTTACTTCATTCAGATTTACTAATTAGTCTGGGTACGATGGTTCACACCTAATCCCAGGGCTTTGGGAGGCCAAGAAGGGAGGATCACTGGAGCCCAGGAGTTCCAGACTAGCCTAGGCAACATAGTGAGACCTCTCTACAAAATGTTAAAAATGAGTTGGGTGTGGTGGTGCATGTCCTTCAGTACCAGCTACTGGGGAGGCAGAGATGGGAGGATCACTTGAGCCCAGGAGGTTGAGGCTACAGTGAACTATGATCATACCACTGCACTCCCGCCTGGGCAACAAGGCAAGACCCTGTCTCAAAAATAAATAAATAAATAAAAAGTAAAAATAAAAATAAAAGATTTACTGCTTAAACACTTCCTTACACCACAATGTTCCCTGGCTACAAAATGCAAAACAATCTCCCCTCTCCCTTCCAACCTCTGTCTCCTTTCTCCAAATTATACATTTATTTGCTCATTGTCCACTGCAACATGCAGGAGTTATATCTGTTCTGTTCCTTCCTGCATTCCCAGGGCCAGAACAGGGCCTGGTACCCAGTAAGTGCTCATTGAACAACTCAATGAATAAATGAATTGAAGTACCTGTACCCTACTTTATCAACATCAACACACAGTATTCTTGGGTAGGATTCTAATGATGTGGCCTATATCAAATTTGCTTACTTTCTTTAAATCTGAAATGGCACTTCTCCCTTGGGTCCTCAATATCAAGCTCTGTGATTTCCGGATTGCACTGGAAGATCCAAACACTTTGTCCTGGCTGTTTTCATCTCTTGCTGAATTGAGTCTCTGGCCTGCCTTTCAGTATGAGGTGCCCTGGTATTTTTAGAAGAGCACTTCTCGTGTGTTTGTGAGGGCCAATTACACCAGCTGTCTCTCTGGGTATGTTTCCATTTGCTGGCTGATTTTTACATTCCACGCAAACATTGATGAGATTGTCCACTAAATGGGTACCAATTCTAACAAGCATCAATGAAATTCCGGTTCTGAGTGTCCTTGGCCACCATAGCTACCCGGTGAAACTCATTAGGGTCCATGAAAAGAGATAGAAATGCAGAGTCAGCCAGACAAAAAGAGGTCAAGGAAAGGAGGAGGAGATCAGTGCACTGGGGGCCTTATGGGTGTATTAGGGCAATGCCGAGACATTCATCCAGACTGGATGTCCTGAGTTTATGTTTGAATTTTTTGGCATGGGAGCTTTGCCAAAGGAAGGGGTTGGCTTTAGTCTCAGCATTGCCCCTGGATGTCTGGATCCCAGGCTAATGATCTCTGGGTGGTGACAGTCCTGTGTCTATCTGGCAGGCCTGATGGTACTGGAGTCAGCACACTGTTACGATATAATAAACATGGGCTAGAAGGAATAAGTACATAGGGAGGGTTTATCAGCTTAACTGTTTAGGTGGTATTGTGAACCTGGTGACTTTGGCCTGGTGTAGTGGCTCGCACCTATAATCCCAGCCCTTTGGGAAGTCAAGGTGGGAGGATTGCTTGAGTTCAGGAATTAGAGACCAGCTTGGGAAATACAGCAAGACTGGCTCTCTATAAAAAGTTTAAAAAATAATCCAGGCTTGGTGGCTCATGCCTCCTGTCCCAGCTATTTGGGAAGCTGAGGCAGGGGAGATTGCTTGAGGCAAGGAGTTCAAGACTAGCATGGGCAGCATAGCGAGACCTACCAACTCCCAATTCTCCAAAAATAAATAAATAAATAAATAAATAAATAAATAAATAAATAAATAAATA
>NC_045441.1:19096677-19121268 GCF_002776525.5 Piliocolobus tephrosceles | reverse complement strand
ATAAATAAATAAATAAATAAATAAATAAATAAATAAATAAATAAATAGTTGGGACAAGTGCCCACAGTCCCCGCTACTCGAGAGGCTGAGGTGGGAAGATTGTTTGAGCCCAGGAATTTGAGGGTACAGTGAGCCATGATCACACTTGAGCCTGGGTGACAAAGCGAGACCCTGTCTCAAAATACAACTGAAAATAAAAATAAAAACAAACCTAGAGATTTTAGATAAGCTTTAGGGGATCCCAAAACCAGCTCCCAAGATTGTTAGATGATGTTCTGAGTTTGTAATGTCTTCAGGGAGAGGGTGCGTAGGTAGATGTCATCAGATTCTCAAAGTGACCACTGACCCCAAAGCACGAAGCTCCACTTGGTTATTAACAGGACGTGGTGTGAATGCAGCCCGCAGGACTGTGGGCTGGCTACTGGCTGGAGCAACTTGATCTGCCTTCCTGCCTGGCCTCCCCTCTTCCTCAGCCCCCTCACTCTCTGCTAGAACCCTAACTTGCCATTGGCCACTCCACATGTGCCATGCACTTCCTGCTTGGTGCCTCTGCCCAGGTCCTCTCTCTGAAACAATCCTTCCTTCTTCTCCACCAGCCAACTCCTCTTGGCCCTTCTAGACCCCTCTTCTAGGCCCTGCTTCTCTCCCCTCAGTGCCCCCAGATAGGGGTGTGGCCCATGGACTACACCCCATCCAAAAACAGTCCAAACAGTGGTTCAGATGCAAATGGTAAGTATTTTTTTTAATTTTAACTTTTACTTTTTGAGACAGAGTCTCGCTCTGTTATTCAGGCTGGAGTGCAGTGGCACGATCTGGGCTCACTGCAACCTCTGCCCCCCAGGTTCAAGCGATTCTCGTGCCTCAGCCTCCCGAGTAGCTGGGATTACAGGCGTTCGACACCATACCTGGCTAATTTTTTGTATTATAAGTAGAGATGCGGTTTCACCATGTTGGCCAGGCTGGTCTCGAACTCCTGACCTCAAGTGATTCACCTGCCTCGGCTTCCCAAAGAGCTGGAATTACAGGCGTGAGCCACCGCGCCAATTCTGAATAAGTTTTAAAAGCATTGGCTGGGCATGGTGGCTCAGGCCTGTAATCCCAGCACCTTGGGAGGCCAAGGTGGGTGGATCACCTGAGGTCAGGAGTTAGAGACCAGCATGGCCAACATGGTAAAACCCCATCTCTACTAACAATACAAAAATTAGCCAGGCGTGGTGGCACATGCCTGTAATCCCAGCTACTGGGGAGGCTGAGGCAGGATAATTGCTTGAGCCCAGGAGGTGGAGGTTGCAATGAGCCGAGATCATGTCACTGCACTCTAGACTGGTCGACAAAAGTGAAACTCCATCTCAAAAATAAATAAATAAAAAAGCATTTTTAGCAATTCAACAGAGCAAATTTATGTGGGTTGAATCTAATAATAAAAACATGGAGCTTAACGTTTGCTTCTTTTTTTCCTATTTTATTTTTCTAGGAATTCACTTTTACTATATTTTATAAAAGTATCACTGTGTGATAGATTGGAAATAAGACCTGGTCCTTCACTCTACGTCAGTGTCTCTCAGCCTTTTTTTTCTCATTATCACCTCCCTATGAGGCATTTTTAGACTTTTTTTCCCCGAGATCCCCTACCTGCTCCCATTATGAAATTTTAATACCACAGATGCACTGTGTATCTGCTTGCATGCTGTATGTGTATCTGCGGTTTACACATAAAAAGTGTAAAACTCTTTTGCACCCCACTTCAAGAACCAATTTTTGCCCTGTTGGGGGCCGTATCACTCCTAATAAGGAAACAGGCCATAAATAGTTCAAAAATAACACTGTGGTCTTAGGGGACCTGGCTCTGCCCCAGGAGGGATATACAAGTCTATGGTGGGGGAGTGTTCTTGGCAGCTGATAGCTGAGTTGCAGCATTGCAATATACATGTTATTGTACATTACCTTTCTTTTATTTCCCTTGTCTGTTACAGTTAGGGCATGACAATGATTTGAACAAGCAAAAAAAGAACTGTGGATATAGTAGGTCTGGTTATCTATTTTCTACCTGACAGGTCTTGTGGTTCTTTGACAGATGAAAAGGAAGGGGAGGCTGTGGTTGTACCTCTGTTGATAGCCTCCACTGTTCTCAATTCTCTCGTCATTTGCCCTTTGACTGCCCACTGCCCGCCATTGGGGTATCTCAAGGCAGCCATGGCAAGCTCTGAAGGCCATCTGGAAAGGCTGTTTCTTTCTTTTCCTTTTGTTTTCTTTTTTGAGACTGGGTCTGTCTCTGTTGCCCAGGCTGGGGTGCAATGGTGCAACCATAGGTCACTGTGGCCTTGAACTCCTGGGCTCAAGCAATCATCCCCTGGAAAGGCTGTTGCTATAGTGTGAGTAACCTAGCATAGCAAACCCATCTGCAGAAGCACTGGTTTGGGAAATGCCCCTTTCTCATAAACACACTTGTAATGAACACAGCATTGTAAAGATGCTGGGGAGAACACGTTGCACTCAGCGGTGAAGCCCACTGAACTCTGTTTAAGTCACAAGCTTCCAAGTGTGTCTGTTCATAAAACTCCTTTATTTTTTTGCAGAAGACCTATGACAGCCCATGAAACTGTATTCTAAGCAACATACTTTGGGGAAAAACTGAGCCTGCGGTTTTGTTAATTCCTATTCCTTTACCCCCGAGGTCACGAGTGACTGGAAGTCAATGGATAAGCATCTGTGCTGATGCAGAAAGGCCTGAGGTTCCTGGGGAACCCAGTCCTGGCTATTGAGACCCCATCACCCAGCTTTGGCCACCCATGGAACACTGCAGCTCCTGAAGCCATCAGCTCTAGGCTGTAGTCATTCTCCCTCTGTAAGGCTTAGCATGAGAGTAAGCAGACACCAAACTCAACTTTCTTCTTTGATTTCTCTTTAATCAAAGGTGGAGTAATTCTACCCTGAAGATGCCCATGGTGTCTCGCCTTCTCTCCCCTTGGATAACAGACAAAGCGAATGAACATCACAGAAACTGTCAGGGTTCTGGGCTCCTGAGCTGCCCAGAGAATGTATTCTTCCAGAAGAGTATTTAGCTGACATCCCCAAATAGTGGTCATTCAGCTTCTAGAGCAATTATCTTGAAAACGAAGAGGTAAGTCTGAGTTGAAAGCAATAGCCTAGAAAAGATGCCTGGACTCAGGGTTAGAGAACATAATAAATAGTGTATATAGTTTGCTAGGGCTGCCATAGCAAAGTGCCAAAGACTGGTGATTTAAACCACAGAAATATACTTTCTCACAATTCTGGAGGCGAGCAGGCTGAGATCAAGGTATCTACAGGGTTGGTTTCATCTGAGGCTTCCCTCCTTGGCTTAGAGGTGGCCATCTTTTCCCTTTGTCTTCTCATGGACTCGCCTCTGTGTGTGTCTGTGTCCTGATCTCTTCTTCTTTTCTTTTTTTTTTTGGACAGAATCTAGCTTTGTTGCCAGGCTGGAGTGCAATGGTGTGATCTCAGCTCACTGCAACCTCCACCTCCCGGGTTCAAATGATTCCCCTGCCTCAGGCTCCCGAGTAGCTGGGACTACAGGTGCACACCACCACATCTGGCTAATTTTTTGTATTTTAGTAGAGACGAGTTTCACCATGTTGGTCAGGATGGTCTCGATCTCCTGAGTTTGTGATCTGCCTGCCTTAGACTCCCAAAGTGCTGGGATTACAGGTCTCAGCCACCGCACCCAGCCCTAAACCCCTCTTCTTCTTCTTACAAGGACACCAGTCATATTGGATCAGAGTCCACCCCAATGACCTTATTTTAACTTCATTCTTTAAAGACCCTATCTCCAAAACAGTCAAAGATGGAGGTACTGGGGATTAAGGCTTCAACATATGATTGCTTGGAGTACACAATTTAGCTCGTAAAAGATGGGAAAGGCATGTGGTCTCTCTAGTTTAAGTCTCAGAAACACAGACTGTCAGCGCTTTGGAGACTACTGAAGTCACATGTTTCATAAACTGGAAAAGTGAGGTCCCAAAAGGAGAGGTACCTGCCTGCAATCACACGGCTCATGGGCTCTGGGCTCAAACCCAGGGTTCCCGAGGGCCAATCAGAACCTTCCCAGGCTTCCATTAGATAATCACCTCATCCCCAAACAAAAAATACCAAAAAACAAGCAATTTAGAAAGAGAGGAGAAGAAAACATACATCTCTAAGGGCAAGGCTAATACTTGGGGTGTGGTTTTATAAAGGCTGGAGACCGGCTGGGCTCGGTGGCTCACGCCTATAATCCTAGCACTTTGGGAGGCCAAGGCGGGTGGATCACCTGAGGTCAGGAGTTCAAGACCAGCCTGGCCAACATAGTGAAACCCTGTCTCCACTAAAAATACAAAAAATTGGCTGGGTGTGGGGACACACGCCTGTAATTCCAGCTACTAAGTGAGGGGAATTGCTTAAGCTCAGGAGACGGGGGTTGCAGTGAGCCGAGATTGTGCTATTGCACTCCAGCATGGGCAACAGAGTGAGACTCTATCTCAAAATAAATAAAAACAAAGGCTGGAGACCAAAGAAGGGACATTGACTTGGTTAGGTTCTTCAGCTGTGGTTTTCAAAGTGTGGCCCGTGGAGATCCTGAGAGCTTTTCAGGGCTCTACCAGGTCAAAATGATTTTTATAATTATGCCGTGATGCCATTTGCCTTCTTCACTTTCACTGTCTCACAAGCGTACAGTGGAGTTTCCTAAAGGCCACATCACATGGCATGATGTCATTGCTCTAATGAATGAAATGCATGAAGCAGAAACAAGCATCCGCCTGCTGTCCACCAGGACCTCAAGAGATTTGCAACAAGGTAAAACAATGCCGTCCTCCTTCTAATATGTTTTTGTTTTGGAAAATACAGTTATTTCTCACAAAAAAATGTGTGATTTACGTTAACCTGCAATGGGTTTATTATCATTGCCTTTGAATGATTTAATGCAGAAATATTTTTAAAGTTTTAATTTCTGACATAGTAAAAATCGATAGATAGGACACGCATAAACAAAAGCTCTTTGGGGTCATCTATCATTTTTAACATGGTAAAGGGGTGCCAAAACCAAAGAGTTTGAGAAAAGGCACTCTACAGCAGTGAGTGACCCTTACTGACGAAACCATCATTCTTCTCCATTCTCTTTTACATCATTTTTTTCCCCTTGCAGTTGGTTTAAGGCCAGGTTTAATTTCCCTTGGGCCCTAACAGAAAGGTGACACAGCCCTTAATTATACCTAGAACCCTGTGAGCGCACCGGCCTTACAGCTGCTCTTCTCTACACAGCTCTCCCTTGGTTATGCTCTTCCACTGTGGTTTTCAAAGTATGGCCCATGGAACCCCTGGGGGCCCTGAGACCTTTTCAGGTCCTAGGCCTTGGCGTGAGGAAACTCAGAGATAATGGCCGCTGGCCAGCTCCCTAACTTCCCAATGTTCACTCCATTTGTCTTTGAAGTGCTGTCATCCATCTTAACCGGGAGCCCCATGCCCTCTGGGTGGTGACAAATACAGGAAATCAGCACCTCACTGCTGACCCCAACCATAAGCACAGAGTGGGACAGCCGCCAACATCGCAAAGCCATGAAGCAGAGCCCTGGGTGGCTGTGTCCAGTCTGTGACAGGCCTTGTCCTGCCTGGCATCCTTGACGTCCTGCGGGATATTCTGAATTGTCATTCTGACCACGGTTTTGGGGACCCGTTGGTCCACTATAGATCCATGATTTGGGTCTTTAAGCAACTGGAGTTTTGGTTCTGTCTTTTGGCATTGTCTGGTGAAAGGAGAAAGATGGTGGAAATGCAGATGAAAGGACGGGGGAAGACTGCATGCTCACATGTGTACACATGCATGCACACCATGGCTGACACTTTCTAAGCATCTCCATGCTAGAAGAAACAAAACTACCACTGAGGCAGCGCATGATGGCTTATGCCCGTAATTCCAGCACTTTGGGAGACCGAGGTGGGTGGATCACTTGAGGTCAGGAGTTTGAGACCAGCCTGGCCAACACAATGACATCTTGTCCAGCACTCCAGCCTGGGCAAGGTTAAAAATACAAAACATAGCTTGGCATGGTGGTGTGGGCCTGTAATCCCAGCTACTTGGGAAGCTGAGGCAGGAGAATTGCTTGAGCCCAGGATGTGGAGGTTGCAGTGAGCCAAGATCGCACCACTGCCCTTTAGCCTGAGTGACAGAGCAAGACTCTCAAAAATAAATAAAATAAAATAAAAATGAAAACAAACAAACAAAAAAAAAACACCACAGAGAGCAGAAACACGCGCTTACAAGTATGCAGGCTTCCTCTGAGCCAGGCACTGTTTTAGTCATTTGCATGTATTTATTTATTTAAACCTCACAAAAGCCCTGGAAAGAAGATATAATTCTTCTTCTCGTTTTGCCGATGAGGAAAAGGAGGCACAGAGAGATTAAGTAACTTGCCTAAGGCCACACAACTAGTAAACCACAGAGACAGGGCTTGCACTCAGGAAGTTTGATGATTTTCACTGCTAGGCAAACAGAGAGAGTATGATATCTTCTCTCAGGGAACTTAGGAGCTCACAGTCTGAAAGCGGTGATAAGGTGCAGACCCAGGAGATGGGAAGTGGCAGGTGAATTGTGATGTAGGCCAAATACTACACTCATTCAGAGGAAACAACTTGACCTGACAACTTGAAGAGCATAAGATGGAGTCCAGAGGGGATGGTGAGAAGGGAAAAGGCAGGGTCAGTGAGAAAAGTCTGAGCTTGAAGATCTTGATTCATCCCCATGGGAATCCCTCAAAGTCCAGCACAGGGTTTTGTAAGAGACATTCTAAACATTACTAAAAGCATTATTGCCAACTTCCTGCCACCTATAGTGCCTTAGAACTCGCCTGGGAAAATCTGTATTTATGGAGGATTATCTGAAGAGCCTGTGGTCTTCCCAGTCCTTCCACCTCTTCCCATCTCTAACCAGACCAGAAGAGTAGTCTCTCAGCCTACAAACAGGAGTGACAGAGATCAATCCAGAAAGAGTCAGGTCAACTCATGAGAGCTGTTGTGTCCTGGAAGTGTCAGATCCTAAAGTGACATAAAGAGAAACTTCATGTTGTCATGGACAAGGCAGGAGTCCAGGATAGTTGATGCATTCAAGATTAAAGCCAGCAGAAGCCGAGAGAGACACCAGTGAGAGTAAAGACAGACACCCAGAGGGCTTGCAAGTCAGGCCACTCATCCTAGAGACAAGAAGATATCTTTGAAGACTCAGGATTCCAGCTGCTTTCACTGAGCAACTCTTAAAGCCTTCTATGTCCAGTGTTTGAATGGATGCTCTTAACACTTGGAAGAGTATGATCTCATTTTCTATGTGAGAAAAGCCCCAGAAGAATGCCTAGAACATTTGATTGATATAATAGGCCAATCTCATACTGGTAGCCTGCAGAACAGGCCTTCTACCAGCCCAATGGCAGGGCTGTCATGTTGCCCATTCTAGGAGTTCCATTCACACAGATTTTGTGCTGGGTCCCTGTTCTCCTGTGAGGTGTGCTCCAAAGCTATGCAGCCTGTGGTCCTGCCCACCGGGCTCTTTGGTTGCAGGGCCATGATACCAAAGTACCAAAAGTTGGCAAGTCTCTCACACCAAGGGAGTTGGGTAGATTATGGTGTAGGGTTTATTGGTCTCTCCTCTCCAAGGAGGGAAAATCAAGCAGATGCCAAGATATCCACCCAGGAATGATGTTCTCTTTTCTTTGTTGGTGACAAATGAAAAACATTGAATCTCAGGGTCCCATGATCAAAAGAAAGTTACTTTACTCTTTTAAGGGAGGAGAGCAAGAGCCCTTTCTTAGTGACACAGTATGTGACCAATCTGGAAGAGAGGCCAAGGGAACCCTTTGATGCAGAATTGAAGGGTGCATCAAATAGGGTTCCATTTCTCCCCTAGAATGTTATAATTTTATCAGGGTTGTCAAAAACAGAAGGAAAAAATATTTTTATCTGTTGTTCATCCATCCATCTAACCTAGGATGTTATGATCTTATCATAGTTGTCAAAAATAGACGAAAGAAAAAACCATTATTTTTATCCATTGTCCGTCCATCCATCCATCCATCCATCCATCCATCCATCCATCCATCTATCCATCAATCCATCCATCCATCCATCCATCCACCCACCCATCCATCCCTCCACCCATCCATCCATCCATCCACCCACCTGCCCATTCAGCCATCCTTTCTACAAATATTTCTTTAAGGTAAATATCATACCAGGCACCATGCTAGGCTGGTTAGGTGATACATTGATGAATAAAATAGACACAGATGCTCTTCTCAGAGAGCTTATGATCTAAGAGAGAAGAAAGCTAAGGAAGTAGTTATAAGTATTTCAAGTACCCTGAGAAGAAAAGGAAAAGTTCAGGACGCCACAGAGTATGATGTAAGACAAGGGAGAAAAAAAATGAAAGGAGCTCAGAAAAAAGGAAGTGCATTTATAGCAGAGTTATTCAGCCTGGATTAATGGCTGAGTGGCTAAAACTCTCTTTACCTAAGGATCCAATTAAAACATGGGAATGCTGTATTTCTCATATCTGCATTTGAATATATGACTTAAGCCTATAATTAACACAGTTATTAAAAAATGCAACTCAGTGTAATCTCGGACCCATATCCTGTCTCTTGGGCTATTTACTAAATCCCCTATTAGCAACTAGACAAAGTCCATTGTCCCACAGGCAGTAATTTGGTCTTCAGTGTGATCTGAATTTGCAAGCCAATGTGAATTGGGAATCAGAATAAACTTGATATTTATCCAAAGGGAAAAAAATGCTTATTGATGCCAGAAAAAAATGACAACCAGAATAGCTGAAGAGGTCAGCAGAAACTTGACACTGACAAGGTTTTATGCTTCTGACAATTATTCCTTTTCTGTCAAAAAGGTTTGGTGCATAAAGAAAAGACAAATATTTAAGGTGACAGATATCGCAAGTACACTGACTTGATCTTTGAAAATTACACGAATACATTAAATTATCACATCTACCCCAAAACTGTGTATATCCATTATGTATCAATTAAATAAAGGTTTTGTGCCATTTTTTGTTAATTCCAATTTATTTTAAAATTACTCTCTGAGTGACAAGAATGGTTTCACAAAACTTTTGTTTTTAAAAAGGTTTTGTGATTGTAATTTTTAAATTTATTTATTAGAAACAGGTTCTTGCTCTGTCACCCAGGTTGGAGTGCAGTGGCATGATCATACCTCATGGTAACCTCAAACTCCTGGGCTCCATTTTACCAGAAGCACAAAGAAAAACTGATACCAATCCTACTGAAACCATTCCAAAAAATTGAGGAAGAGGGGCTCCTCCCTAACTCATTCTATGAAGCCAGCATCAACCTGATACCAAAATCTGGCAGAGATGCAACAAGAAGGAAAACTTCAGACCTATATCCCTCATAAACATAGATGCAAAAGTCCTCAACAAAATACTAGCAAGCTGAATTCAGCAGCACATCAAAATGTTAATATACCATGATCACACAGTCTCTACTACTGGGATACAAGGCTGACTCAACATATGCAAATCACTAAGTGTGATTCACCAACTGAACAGAATCAAAAACAAAAACCAAACAAGCATCTCAATAGACAAGAGAAAAAGTTTTCAATAAAATCCAACATCCCTTCATGATTAACACCCTCGAAAGACAAGACATCGAACGAACATACCTCAAAATAACAAGAGCCATCTATGACAAACCACAGCCAATATCATGCTGAACAGGCAAAAGCTCAAATCATTCCCATTGAGAACTGGAACAAGATAAGGATGCCCACTCTCACCACTCTTATTCAACATAGTACTGGAAGTCCTAGCTGGAGCAATCAGCCAAGAGGAAAAAAGAAAAGGCATCCAAACAGGAAAAGAAGGTCCAATGATCTCTCTTCACTGACAATATAATTGTATATCTAGAAAACCCTAAAGACTCTACCAAAAGACATCTTGAGTTGATAAACGACCTTAGTAAAGTTTCAGGATACAAAACCAATGTACAAAAATCAGTAGCATTTCTGTACACCAACAATCTCCAGGCTGAGAGTGAAATCAAGAACACAATCCCACTTAAAATAGCCACAAAGAAAATGAAATACCTTGGAATACAGCTAACCAAGGAGGTGAAAGATCTCTACAAGGAGAACTACAAAACGCTGCTGAAAGAAACCAGAGATGACAGAAATAAATGGAAAAACATACTATGCTCATGGATTAGAAGACTCAATATCATAAAAATGGCCACATGGCCAAAAGCAATTCACAGATTTAGTGTTATTCCTATTAAACAACCAATGTCATTTTTCACAGAATCATAATAAACTATTCTAAAATTCATATGGAACCAAAAAAGAGCCCAAATAGCCAAGCAATCTTGAGCTAAAAGAACAAAACTGGAGGTATCACTACTGGACTTCAAACTATGCTATAAAGCCACAGTAATCAAAACAGCTTGGTACTATAGGCCAATGAGAAGAATAGAAAACAGAAATTAAAAGCACACCTACAACCATCTAATCTTTAAAAAGGCTACCAAAAATAAGCAGTGAGCAAATAACTTGCTACTCAATAAATGGTGCTTGGATAACTGGCTAGCCATACGCAGAAGATTGAAGCTGGATCTTTATCTTTGACCATATACAAAAATTAACTCAAGATGGATCAACGATTTAAATATAAGACCTCAAACAGTAAAAATCATGGAAAACAATCTAGAAGTACTCTTCTCAGAGTAGGCCTTGGCAAAGAATGTTTGGCTAAGTCCCCAAAAGCAATTGTAACAAAAACAAAAATAGACAAGTAGGACCTAATTAAAGAACTTCTGCAAAGCAAAAGAAACTATCAACAGAGCAAACAGACAACCTACAGAATGGGATAAGATATTTGCTAATTATGTATCCAACAAAGGCCTAATATCCAGAATCTATAGGGAATTTAAATAAGTCAACAAGAAAAAGGCAAATAGCCCCATTAAAAAATGGGCAAAGGACATGACCAGACACTTCTCAAAAGAAGACATGTAAGTGAGCCAACAAACATGGAAAAATGGTGAGCATAACTAATGATCAGAGAAACGCAAATCTAAAACCACAGTGGGATATCATCTCATGCCAGTCAGAAGGGCTATTAGTAAAAAGGCAAGAAACAACAGATGCTGGCATGGCATGGGAGAAAAGGGAATGCTTACACATTGTTGGCAGGAATGTAAATTAGTTCGGCTGCTGTGGAGAGCAGTTTCAAGATTTCTCAAAGAAATTAAAACAGAGCTGCCATTCGAGCCAGCGACATCCCATTACTGGGTATCTATCCAAAAGAAAAGAAATCATTCTACCAAAAAGACACCTGCACTCGTATGTTCGTCGCAGCACTATTCACAATAGCAAAGACATGGTCAACCCAGGTAGAATAAAGGAAATGAGTTACATATACACTATGGAACACTATGCAGTCATAAAACAAATGAAATTATGTTCTTTGCAGCAACATGAATTGAGCTGGAGGCCATTATCCTAAGTGAACTAATGCAGAAACAGACAATCAGATACTGCATGTTCTCACTTATAAATAGGAACTAAACACTGAGCCCACATGGAGATAAACACAGGAACAACAGACATTGTGGACGACTACAGGGTTTGCCGGTGTGGGTTAAGAAAACAATCTATCAGCCAGGCGTGGTGGCTCACACCTCTAATCCCAGCACTTTGGGAGGTCAAGGTGGGTGGATCGCCTGAGGTCAGGAGTTCGAGACCAGTCTGGCTAACATGGTAAAATCCCGTCTCTACTAAAAATACAAAAAAAATTAGCCAGACATGGTGGCATGTACCTATAGTCCCAGCTACTTGGGAGGCTGAGGCAGGGAAATTGCTTGAACCAGGGGAGGTGGAGGTTGCAGTGAGCCGAGATCGTGCCACTGCACTCCAGACTGGGTGACAGAGCGAGATTCCGTCTCAAAAAAACAAAACAAAACAAAAAAAACGGCCAGGTGCTCATGCCTGTAATCCCAGCACTTTGGGAGGCTAAGGTAGGTGGATCACGAGATCAAGAGATGGAGACAGTCCTGGTCAACATGGTGAAACCCTGTCTCTACTAAAAATACAAAAATTAGCTGGGCATGGTGCGGGGGCGCCTGTAGTCCCAGCTACTCGGGAGGCTGAGGCAGGAGAATTGCTTGAACCTGGGAAGCGGAGGTTGCAGTGAGCTGAGATCATGCCACTGCAATCCAGCCTGGTGACAGAGAGAGGCTCCATCTCAAAAAAAAAAAAAAAAAATCCCTCTGCCCCCTGCAAAAAAAAAACAAAAAATTCTATCTATCGAGTACTATGCTTACTACCTGGGTGATGGAATACATACTCCAACCTCAGCATCATGCAATATTCCCATGTAACAAATCTGCACATGTACCCTCATATCTAAAATAAAAGTTGAAATACAAATGAATAAGTAAATAAATAGTATTGTGTAAATAATATTTACTATATAATTAAGTATATAACCGATAATCACATATATTATAATATATAATATATAAAATTATATGTAGCATAACTCACATATTATTTATATATTCATATAGTGAATAGTATTAATGTATAATTAATTATATTTATATATTAATATAGAACTAATATATTCATATATAAATTATTAACCATATGATATAACATAGTCTTAATATAATTTTCATAAGAATTATATATTCTTAATAATTATATAATATATAATTTTATAATATAATATAGAATACATTATAATATGTAATATGATTATACAATAATGTATATACTAATATATTAGTTACATATTAATACAAAATATGTAATAACATAAATATAATATATAATGTAAACATATAATTACATAATATAAAATATATAATATATTATAAATGTAGTATACTATGATTATAATTGTATATTATATATGTATATTATATATACATATAATATATAAACTATACATCCAATAAAGACCTAATATCCAGAATATTGGATTATATAATTATATGTAATTATCTATTTATATTATATGTAATGTATTACATATCAATATTTATATATTAGTTATATATTAATATATAATGATATTTACTACATAAATAATAATTATAATAATAATAAAATATTTCCAGGAGAGAAGCACACAGTTGGAAGGGAAGAAGACTGGCCAGTTCGTATGGTAAAAAAGAGCCAACAAGGGGTGAGGTTGAGGAGCGAGTGATGACAAGAGAAGCAGTCAAGTCCCTGAGAGGACAGCGGGAGAACGAATCTGGAATTTACTTGTCTTCAGGTTCAGCTTCAGACACTTCAGAGTGTGAACCGCCCACTCCAGGCTCCGCGAACAGACCTAGATTCTAGTAAAAGCCCCAGTCTTGACCACCTGCCAGACACATTCTGATCTTCACTGACAAAGCCTCACTTTCTGATGATCTAAGAGTGCCCTCCCATCCCACCCAACTGGGAGCTCTTCTGTAGGGACATTGGTTCAATCTTACAGATGCTCGGTCTTGCCCAGCTAAGAACCACATTCAAAAGTGGGATCGAGGTTTCTGAATCCAGATTCTGGGCTCTTCCTGCTGCCTTGTGCTAAACCTGCCCTGGACAGAGGTGGGGATGACGAGACCTCCTCTCCTGCTATCCTCAGGGGAAAGCTCCTACCTTTCCTCCTGTCAAGGTGGGCGGAGGCTAAGCCTCTTCTCATGGTCTCATTCATTCAGAGTTCCTTGGAGAGAAAAGGGGTTGATGCAGAGTAAAAAGTAAGAAAGCGCTTGGCGGCAGGGCGCGGTGGCTCAGGCCTGTAATCCCAGCACTTTGGGAGGCCGAGGTGGGTGGATCATTTGAGGCCAGGAGTTTGAGACCAGCCTGGCCAACATGGCAAAATCCCATCTCTACTAAAAATACAAAAAATTAGCAGGGCGTGGTGGCATGCGCCCGTAGTCCCAGCTAGCTGGGAGGGTGAGGCAGGAGAATCCTTTGAGCCCAGGAGGCAGAGGTTGCAGTGAGCTAAGATTGTGCCACTATATTCCAGCCTGGGTGACAGAATGAGACTTTGTCTCAAAAAGAAAAAAAAAAAAAAAAAAAAAAGGAGCTTTGCTCCTAAAGTGCAGATAGAAAAAAAGGCGCCAGGGTGCTTTAATTTACTGCATAGGCTGGAAAAGCCACATCTGGGGCCCACGATCTCGATATCAGTGACTTGGAGGTCTCACTGGCAGACGGAGGGCCGGGGACATAAGTGACAGGGCCTGGGACAAGGGGAGCAGAGCAGGCCAGCAGAGTGGAAGCCAGTCTGGATAAAGTCCCAATTGAACCATTGCAGCTAAAATTAAATATGACAAATGGCCTGTTCAGTTACATGAGGCACTGGCAACAGGGCCTCTGCAGGCTATCTGCTGAAGCACTGGCCTTGTCATCTCCCCAGCAGCCTCCCAGTCAGGGCTATATTCCTTCCACCAAAAGCTGCCACAAGTGGTGCTGGAAGATTCTTGCCAATCACACTGATCTTGAAACAAGCCACCTTGGCAGCAAACAGTAATCCATGTCCTCCTTAAGGAGCACTAGAAATGTGAGGCTGGACATCATGGGCTGAGTATCCCTTATTCGAAGTGCTTGAGGCCAGAAGTGGTTTCTTTGTTTCCCTCCCTCCCTTCCTCCTTTCCTTCCTTCCTCCTTCCCTTCCTTCCTTCCCTCCCTATTTCTTTCTGTTTCTTTCCATCTTTCTCTTTTTTCTTCCTTTCTTTCTTTCCTTTCTTTTTCTTTCTTTCTTTTTTCTTTCTCTTTCTTTCCTTCCCTTCCTTCCTTCCTTTCCCTTCCTTCTTTCCTTTCCTTCCTTTCTTTCTTTCTTTCTCTCACCTTCTCTTTCTGTTTCTTTTATTCTCTCTTTCTCTATTACTTTTTTCTCTTTCTCTATTTCGTTCTCTCTCTTTCTCTTGTTGTCTCCACTTCTTTTTCTTTCTCTCGGTTTCTTTCTTTTTTCCTTCTTTCTCTTTATCTCTTTTTCTTTCTCTCTTTCTTCCTTCTTTCTTCCTCCTCTTTCTCTCCTCCTCCCTCCCTCATCCTCCCTCCCTCCCTCCCTCCCTTCCTTCCTTCCTTCCTTCCTCTCTGTCTCTTTCTCCCACCCTCCCTTCCTTTCTTTCTTTCTTTTTTTTTTTTTTTTTGAGGCAAGGTCTCATTCCGTCACCAAGCTGGAGTACAACGGTGTGATCACCGCTCGTTCCAACTTTGAACTCGTGAGCTCAAGTGATCTTCCATCTCAGCCTCCTGAGTGGCTGGAACCACAGGCATGTACCAATATGCTTGGCTAACTTTTTGTAGAGATGAGATCTTGTTATGCTACCCAGGCTGATCTGTGACTCCTCAGAAGTATTTCAGATTTTGGATTTTTTCAAATTTGGGGATATTTGCACTACATTTAACAGGCTGAGCATCCATAATTTGGAAATCTGAAATCCAAAAATGTTTCAAAGAGCATTGCTTTGAGTCATGTCTATGCTAAAAAAGTTTCAGATTTTGGAGCATTTTGGATTTCAGATTTTTCGGATTACAGATACTCAACCTGCTCCCTATGAATGACTTCTAGGCTCTTTCCAGAAGGAAAATTTGGGTTGATCCAAATTAATATGATCACAAAAGTTCAGAGGATTAGGGCTTTTGTTTTGTTTTGAAATACTAACTTTGTTGGTGACAAGTCTGAACAGTTTTATCATAAAATCCTGGACTATTAGGACTAAAATAAAAAGTAATAGGTCTTGTAGTGAGTGATCCAGATCTGAAACAAATCGGAGTTCTTGACTCTCCAGGTTATGAGTTTTTTGTGTGTGTGCTTGTTTTAAAGAAAGAGGGTCTCACTCTGTCACCCAGGCTGCAATGTAGTGACTTGATCACAGCTCACTGCAGCCTTGAAATCCTGGGCTCAAGTGATCCTTTTGCCTCAGCCTTCTGAGTATCTGGGATTACAGGTGTGCACCACCATGTCCAGCTCAAGCAGTCCTCCTGACTCAGCTTCCCAAAGTGCTGGGATTGAGATTTTATACCTGATTTTTCTGAAAGTATGTGCTCTGGAGCCAAAAAAGATAGAGGGAGGTTGCTAAAAACACCCAGACATAAGCCTCTGACCAGCAAAGGAGAAGGAATGCAATGGTCTGGAAAGTCCCTCTAAGCTCTCTACGCTCACTGGTCCCCCCAAAAAGCAGAGGCTACTCATGGAAAGAAGGATTTGGCTGAAACGTCTGCAGAATGACATGGCTTCCTAGGGCTGCTTAATGCTGACCTTTTGACATTCTCACCTTTGATTTCCTTAATGTGACTGCTCTGTTTCTTTGCTGTCTGACAAAAGGTCAATTTCTGTTTGTCTTCTAATAAATGGGCTGCTTAATGCTGGGGGAAAAGGAGACCAACAGAAAATCCTCACTGCCATCTACAAATAACTTCAAAGTAAATCATCTACCTTTTGCTTTCTTCTTTGAACTTTTACATTTTTATCACATATGAATGTACCATCATTAGCTCTCCCTGGCAGCATCTATCCCTTGATGGAGTAACTGCCTCTCAAAAAAGATCATGCTTTTCTGAACATGCTGTATTTTTGGCTGCAGCCCTGAACTGCTGGGAATGCAATTGCTTTTTAATTGGAACCAACAACCAGTGTTGGCTTGGATTCAGAACTAGCCTCCCCGCATCAGAAACGTCTACTGGAGTCTGGGGATAGGCGAGGTGGGGAGCTGTTAACCACCTTCAGGCTGTGACTCCCGGGAGGGGGGAAGCTCTGTTTGTACCTGGAATCTTGGCTGGCTCAGAAAACAGAATTTCCATTTTCTGACCAGATAAAGAAATACTTGTCATTGATGGGGACTGGCAAACAGAAAACCGAGTGGTTGATGCAGGGAGTTTTCACCCTGCCCAGTTTATGTCTGCATGTGTGCGAATAAACTAGGAGCTTGGATGAAAGGGAACAAAAGAATCACAAAGGAAATTTCTAGTGTTTTCCATCAACATGACAGGCCAAAATATCCTTTCCTTTCCAAAGGGAAACAATTGCAGGAATGAGTTCCCTTGTCTTTTGTTACTGAGGGGATAATCAGCATTCTGTAAAGAAACTCATCGCTTCAGGTTCTCATCCTATCGAGCAATTATTTATAATTTACAGCCTATTAATACAGCAGCACATCTCATCTACACTGTGAGCCAAAAAGCTCACGCTTAATCAGAATATTAGCACCATGGCTTG
This sequence comes from Piliocolobus tephrosceles, assembly GCF_002776525.5. Taxonomy (NCBI): domain Eukaryota; kingdom Metazoa; phylum Chordata; class Mammalia; order Primates; family Cercopithecidae; genus Piliocolobus; species Piliocolobus tephrosceles. The sequence continues at coordinate 19,104,026 of NC_045441.1, read as the reverse complement.
CTGAACACAACCTCTTCTCTATGCATTCCTTTGATTTAACTAATTTTGACTCAATGCACAAAGGGCGTGGAGCTGGATGCTGGTGGTCCACGTTGCAATGCAGGCAAAGTAATTATGCACAATATAAAATGACAAATATTTAGTGTCTAAAGGTCTATTTCCATATGCCCAGTTCTTCAGATGGGGTATGTGGTTGTGCTAGAGTTAGCCACAGTGCAATGTGGGATGAAAATCCAAAGGCACAGAATCCGAATGCAAACACAAAATGCAAAGCATTCGGGTCAATGTCCTGTTTCTCCTACTCACACTAACTCAAGTGTGACCTCAAATTCCTTTGCTCTCAGAGTAAGTTTGAAAAAATCTGCATTAGGAAAACATTCCATTTGAATTTAATGTACATTGTCAATACAAACTGAGCAGGGTTTCCAAGAACAAAAAGAACAGAGAAATCTGAATGATGCTGATCGCTTCAACCAAGAGACGGCACCAACTTGCACCCAAATTGTGGCTGAGTGGTAAGTGTGTGGATCATCCAAGCTCATCTCCTGTGCTTCTCATTGGAGATTTTCCTCTCCAGATAAGGCAACCCCTAAGCTGTACCACACACTCCCCATACTCACTTTCTCTCTCTGCTTGAGGTCATTTTCCTCCATCCATCCCTTTTCTGACACAACGCTTTCCATTTTGCAAAGCCTGCAACATCAGGGCATCGGGGTTATTCTACACCATGGTCTTCCGCTTTGTCCAAATTCCTTTAGCATTTTCATGGCACTGGATAATATATAATTTCTCCCTTTTCCTAAGAGTTTAATGTGTGCATGCCGACAAGCAAGTGAGTGTTTTTTTGGACGTATGACTACTCAAGACAGTGACAAGAGTTCTTTGTCATCAAGGAAACATTTATCTTGGATTTCTGTGCTCCAGACTTTCTGCAGGGGCACGGTGAGGAAGAGGAGGGGCAGAGAGATTCTTAAAGGAAGTGGGTCAGGGCATAGAAGCATGTAAGTTATTGGGAAGAAGACAAAACAACAGATATTTGTTTCTCTGTGACATCACAGTGTCAAATCAAATGTAAGCAGAGGAAGAGTCCCGGGATGGAGGGAATGATAACTGGTAACTGAAAGTCAGCTAACGCTTGGGCTGGATCTTAAAATCCAGTGAGTGGGATGGGGTCCACGTGGAACGGGCCTTGAGTGCCCACCCCAGAGGGCAGATTTCAATCTGACAGTAGAGGGATATAACCAATGTTTCCCATGAGGGAACAACAGGACTCTATCTGCTTTAGCAAGAAGAGACAGCTGGAAGATCCCAGGGTGGGGAGGAATAATGATCTCGGGGAAAGAAGGCACTGGAGTAGAGAGTAGGTTTTGCTGTGAGATAATCTGAAGGAGCCCAGGGGAAACCTGCGGATGAATGGGATGTGAAGCATAAAGAGGACAGTGGAGACAAAGATTAGACAAAAGCTCAGAGGCCACGTGGCCAGTGGACTTTTTTTTTTTTTTTTTGAGATGGAGTCTCGCTCTGTCGTTTAGGCTGGAGTGCAGTGGTGTGATCTCGGCTCACTGCAACCTCCGCCTTCCAAGTTCAAGGGATTCTCCTGCCTCAGCCTCCTGAGTACCTGGGATTACAGGTGCATGCCACCATGCCTGGCTAGTTTTTATATTTTTAATAGAGAAGGGGTTTCACCATGTTGGCCATGCTGGTCTCGAACTCCTGACCTCAGATGATCCACTCACCTCGGCCTCCCAAAGTGCTGGGATTACAGGCATGAGCCACTGCACCATGCCTTTTTGATGGAGATTGAATATTCCTGATTTCTCCAGAATCTCATGTAATAATAATGACAACATTAAACGCTGTCTATTTCCCTTTGGACATTATTTTGGCAACATTCCTTGGATTCTGATAAATATTGTTGTCATTGGCAATAATTTTTTGGTAGCCTGTTAGGATTTTTTTTGGTTTTCTCCTTTGCCCCAGAATACTGTATTTAGGGACAATTTTTTATTTTCTTTTAGTGGGAGACAGGGTCTCACTCTGTCACCCAGGCTGGAGTTGCAGCCTTGGGTCCAAGTGATCCTTGCACCTCAGCCTCCTGAGTAGCTAGTCCTGAGACTACAGATGTGCACAACTATGCCAAGTTTTTTTTTTTTTTAAGAGATAGAGTCTTGCTCCCTACGTTGCCCAAGTTGGCCTCAAACTCCTGACCTCAAGCGGTCCTCCTACCTTGACTTACCAAAGTTCTGGGATTACAGGTGTGAGTCACCACACCTAGTCATTTAGGACCATTTTAATGGCTAGGATATCTTTCCATAGGGGTCTTTTAATTTAATTCTATATTGTCAATTTTTGATTTTATTATATTGTGATGGGAGAATAAGGTCTGTAAATTTTCTGCTTTTTAAGGTCTATGAAAACTTTGCAGCTTAGTAGATCAATTTTTGTGATTGATTAATGGACACAGTTAAAAAGACATTACATTCTCTTTTTGGGAGGTATTAAAGTTCTAAAAAAATTATTAATTACAAGTGTTCATTCACTCATCATATAACTGATGAATAAATATTTATTGATTGAGCCTAATTATACTTTTCATATCAGCTATATAAATTCTTTCTCTCAAGAATGAATAAAACCTACTAACAGCACAATTAGTTATTAATAATAACTCAGTAATAATTATGCTATTATTGACTACAGTCAATATAGTTATTATAGTCACCATAATCATATTATGTATATAGTATATAGTCAGACTATATACATATAGTAAATATTCAAATAGCTTGAAGAATATAATTGGATTGTTGGTATATAATTGGATCCAATATAATTGGATCAAAGGATCAATGCTCGAGGAGGTGGATATCCTATTCTCCATGATGTGATTATTATGCATTGCATGCTCATATCAAAGCATCTCATGTACCCCATAAATATATACACCTACTATGTACCCACAAAAAATTTTTAAATAATAAAAAATGAAAAAAATTATTTCTCTCTCTGTTTTCTCTGTTTGCTGTGAGTTAAGAATGGTGGAAGAACAATGTCTCCTTTGTTGTTGCAACTCCTATTCACCTGATCCGTTGAACTTGCTTTCTTTCTTCACCTCCACAGTGGCTGGTTCTTTGGCCTCCTCTTCAAGCCTTCACGGCTTACAAAGGAACGTTGGTGACCTCAGTCCTCATCTTTCAGATCTATGGTACCTGACTCCCTCTCAAACGCTCACTCATTCTGAATCCGTAATCCACACAGACAAGTCCAGGCAAAAGATTCAGAATAAATGAACCAATGCCAGGGAAACAGAGAAAAGGCACATCCTTTGATATAGACATCAAGGCTGTGATGTGGATCCTGACTGAGAAGACTTAGACAGGCAGAACATGCCAGAACGGCTTTGATCAGGAAGAATAAAGGATGGCCAGACGCAACGGCTCACACCTGGAATCCCAGTACTTTGAGAGGCTGTAATGGGAGGATCACTTGAGCCCAGGAGTTTGAGATGAGTCTGAGCCACAAAACAAGACCCTAGCTCTACAAGAAAAAAAAAAAAAAAAAAGCTGGGAGTGGTGGTAAGCACCTATAGTCCCAGCTACTTGGGAGGTTGAGGTGGGAGGATCACTTGAGCCTAGGAGCTCACTGCTGCAGTGAGCTATGATTGTACCACTGCACTCCAGCCTAGGTGACAGAGCAAGACCCCACCGCTAATAATAATAATTAATAATAATAAAGGATGCCCAGTTCATCTCCAGTTGCTGGTTTTTTGGCCTCTTCTTCAAGCCCTCACTACTCACAAAGGGACTTCTACGACCCCAGCCCTCCACTGGTACCTGACTACTCCTCAAATGCTGGGATAAAAAATGAGATGGTGTTTGCTATGAACCCGGCCAGACAGTGGAGGAAACCAAGCACAATTCAGGTCTCCCTTTGCTGTTACAATAGCAGAGCTCAAAATTATATGATGGTACTTGAGAATTTCATTATGTTGATACTACTTGTATTTGTGTAACACTTTTCATTTTATTTATTTATTTTTTTACTAAGGTTATTGTGATCCTGACATTTACTGCTCACTGACTCTCCATGTGACGCCTCCACCCCCACCCAAGCCCTGTCCCTTCCCCTCCCCCAACCCCTGGTAGATGGATGGAGCCCTGCAACTCCATGAATGGCAAGTGGAAACAGTATCCATCACTCCAGGATTTCAGAACAAAACTGGCCCATGAGTCTCCATTCTTTCTTCCCTGCTGCAGTGACCTGAAAGCCAGATTCAGGTGGTAAAACTCTCAGATGACTATATAATTTATGCACTCACATGCATGTTTCTGAGAGTAAAAGAGATATTAGTGACCGTTATGTCAGTTCAACAGGAATAATTTAGAACTTTCCTGGGGAAAACAGAATATGGGCTCCCTATGTCATGCAAGTGGGATGCAAAATGGATCCCTGAGTCACCACCTGGAAGGGAACTGCTCTAGAGGGTCATTCAGCTCTCACTGGATTTTACAGGTGTGAGGCACAAGCTTTGTGTGTTAGGCAATTGAAAGTTCAGGACCAAGTTGTTACTGTAGCATAGCTTATCCTATCTTAATTTAGTTCAGTTCAGTGTGTATCCCAAGGAAGTTAACCATCAAGAAGGAAGAAGGAAGTCTGATTCACATTTGGTTTACTCTATTGAGAAAGTACCAAGAGAAAAGTGAAAATCAAGGGATAGATTATTTTCTTCTTTTAATCTGTGGATTTTTTTCTCCTTTTCTTTGGGAAATTATGTTTTTCATAGATTTTATCTTTATGTCTTATAACCCTGGCAGGTCATCTTTTCTAATTTTCCTTTAGCAGTATTTCTTGAGTTTATCTCTTTATATCTTTCAGTGTTAATTTGCTCTTCAGTGGAAATTAACAACAAACAAATAGTATGTGTCATGTTTTCTAACAGTTTTTATTCCACTTGCTTATTACCTGCCACCCTGTTTATGATTAATAGGTACAAAGCCCTCCTCTACCTTACCGAGAATTTGTAAAAATAGTCTTCCAACTTTTCTATGTGCTTCAAGTAAGAAATAATTAGATCCACCTTTAAACTCTTATGACTTTATTGTTTTGTGTTACAGAATGTTCTCACAGGCTTTAGATTTTTTAAAAAATTTATTCATATTCTTTCATCATCAATTTACTGAAGTCAAGAATTCAAACAAAATTCTTGAGTTTAGTGAACTGATGATGAACTCCCTTAGTTTCTCAGGCAGTATTAGAAGCATTTTTAGTGAGCTTCTCACCACATCACTATCTTGGGTATCAATTTGTATTTTCTTTTTTTTCCTCTTAGGTAGGGTCTCACTCTGTCACCTAGGCTGGAGTGCAGTGGTACGATCCTGTCTCACTGCAGCCTTGAACTCCTGGCCTCAAGTGATCCTCCCACCCCAGCCTCCCAAAGTGCTGGGATTATAGGTGTGAGCCAACACTCCTGGCATCAATTAGTATTTTTTTTTTTTTTTTGAGGCGGAGTCTTGCTCTGTCGCCCAGACTGGAGTGCAGTGGCCGGATCTCAGCTCACTGCAAGCTCCGCCTCCCGGGTTTACGCCATTCTCCTGCCTCAGCCTCCCGAACAGCTGAGACTACAGGCGCCCGCCACCTCGCCCAGCTAGTTTTTGTATTTTTAGTAGAGGCGGGGTTTCACCGTGTTAGCCAGGATGTTCTCGATCTCCTGACCTCGTGATCCGCCCATCTCGGCCTCCCAAAGTGCTGGGATTACAGGCTTGAGCCACCGCGCCCGGCCAGCATCAATTAGTATTTTAACATGGCAACCACCCAAGAAGGTGATCCTATGGGAAGGGGCCATTTGTTTCTGACCACCAAAGTATTATGTAGCTTTACTTTCCACCCCCCACTACCCGCGTCTTTCAGATTCACTGTACACTGCATTCATACCTCATGTGGCTTCTTCAATGTATCAGTGTATCTCATCCGGTTGTAGAGAACTGCGATCCAGAATTATGAGCAGAAAAAATCAAGATGGGATTCCCACATGTGTACGTGAATACCTGCCAGTACATATGTGGGCAGGAATAAGAGTTGACGATGGCTAATGCTGACAGAAGTAAGCCCAACAAAACCAACGACCTCCTAAGAAATATTCACTCATCGCATGCCTGTTTACATACTAGGAAAACAGAGGATGATGAAGGTGGGTATCAGGCCCACTAAGAGATAAGACAGTCTAATCAGACTCCTGGGTACCACGTGCAATAACCTTAACATATGTGAAGATGGAAATGTACTGTTGCTGCCATGAGATATTTAAACTCTTATGACTTTATATTGAGAAGAAGGAAGGAAGAAGGAAGAAGAAGTACTATGCACTTAACATAGTACCTGGTAATATGCACTTAGCATGGTATCCAGTATATGCACTTAGCCTAGTACCTGGTATATGCACTTAGCATAGTATCCAGTGTATGCACTTAGCATAGTATCCAATGCATGTGCTTAGCATATTACCTGGTGTATACATTTAGCAAAGTATCCAGCATATGCACTTAGCATAGTACTTAGTGTATGCACTTAGCACAGTATCCAGTGCATGCACTTAGCATAGTACCTGATGTATAGTATCCAGCGTATGCACTTAGCATAGTACTTGGTGTATGCACTTAGCAGTATCCAGTGTATGCATTTAGCATAGTAGCTGGTGTATGCACTTAGCATGGTATCCAGTGCATGCACTTAGCATAGTACTTAGTGTATGCACTTAGCAGTAGCCCGTGTATGCACTTAGCATAGTACTCAGTTGTATTAGTCTGTTTTCATGCTGCTATAAAGAACTATTTGAGACTGGGTAATCTATTAAAAAAAAAAAAAAAAAGGAGGTTTAATTGACTCACAGTTCCACATGGCTAGGGAGTCCTCAGAAAACTTTCAATCACGGTGGAAGGCAAAGGGGAAGCAGGCACCTTCCTCACAAAGTGGTAGGAGAGAGAGAGCGAAGGAAGCCACACACTTAAACCATCAGATCTTGTGAGAACTCACTCACTATCATGAGAACAGCATGGGGGAAATCACCCCCATAAACCAATTACCTCCTGCCAGGTCCCTCCCTTGACATATAGGAATTACAATTCAAGATGAGATTTGGATGGGGCACGGAGCCAAACCATATCATCAGTGATATGGTAACTGATGATAACACAGTACCTGGATGCACTTAGCACAGTATCATATCTGCTGTATGCACTTAGCATAGTATCCAGTACATGCACTTAACATAGTACTTGGTATATGCACTTAGCATAGTATCCAGCGTATGCACTTAACATTGTATCTAGTATATGCACTTAGCATAGTATATA
>NC_045441.1:18989434-19096667 GCF_002776525.5 Piliocolobus tephrosceles | reverse complement strand
ACTTAGCATAGTATCCAGTGTATGCACTTAACATAGTACCTGGTATACGCACTTAGCATAGTATCTGGTATATGCACTTAACATAGTACCCAGTGTATGCACTGAGCACAGTACCTGGTGTATGCACTTAGCATAATATCTAGTGTATGCACGTTGCATAGTACCAGGTGTATCCACTATTTCCAGTGATCCCATCAGTACAGTGGCAGAAGTAGTGAAGGAGCTGAGTGTCTTGTCACTGGAGGAGTTTAAGCACAGGTCAACTGACAACTCACACAGATATTTCACTGTTTACACTACATCGACTTTTGGGGCCTCTGACAGTCTTAATTAATCCAGAAGCCTGAAAATGATCTGGCCTGTCACCTCCCCTGCCACATGGCTACAGGTCCTGTGTATCCCCCAGTAGCTGCAGAGAGTGGGGTTGGGGGGCGGGGCAGAAGGAAAGCCTAATCTGTGTGCAAGAACCATTTTAGAGACAGTAACACGTAGAGCCAATTATCATAATTCCATTTCTAATTTGAAATGCTCCAATTACGCCACATTAGAGCAATTTTTTTCAAAGCCGAGACATCAAAGGTACAGCTTTATTGCCTTCTCAGGTTACTAATGGCGAGTTAAGGAGGGTCAATCTGTTTTGGGGTGTGTGCTGGGAGCTGGGAGCTGCCTCTGCAGCAACAGGACTGGAATCTAAAGCCCTTCCTCAGCACAGACTACGGATAAAAAGAGCCAACATTTGGGGTCTGAAAAGAGAGTAATATTTGTCAAAAAACGGCACAAAATAGCCTCATTTCTCTTTGTAGATGAAAAGTTTGGGTGAAAAATACTCTACACATTTTGATTTTTTAAAATTAGGGATGGTTGTAAAATTCCTTCCTGAAAAGATCATGAGTTTAAGACAAGAAAGAAGTCAGTTAAGACAGGCCCGGATGGAAATCAGGAGCATATTGATTCAATTAGCGAGTGTGAAAGGCCGTGGCAAAGGCCAGTCCTGCACAGGTCAGCTGGAAAGACTCCATCTGCAGCTGTTCAGCCCAGTCTGCTCCCATCTCACTCTGCAGTCAGAGGAGAGGGAAGATCCGCACAAAGGCACCAGGAGAAAGTCATATCACGATTTCACTGAAATTCTGAGGTTGATTCATTCCATGCTTTGTGGACTCTCAACCCCCTGCGTCCCTCTTCCCTCCTGTGTAATTTCCCAATTTTCAGTTTTCTTATCTTATTTTATTTTTTTCCCAAAGATAGGGTCTTGCTCTGATGCCCAGGCTGGAGTGCAGTGGTGTGATCTTAGCTTGTTACAGCCTCAAACTCTTGGGCTCAAGTCTCCCAAGTAGCTGGGACCATAGGCGAGCACTACCAAGCCTGGCTAATTGTTTACTTTTTTTTTTTTTTTTTTTTTTTTTTTAAGAAACAGGGTCTTCCTGCATTGCCCAGGCTGGTCTCAAGCTCCTGTCCTCAAATGATCCTTCCACCTTAGCCTCCCAAAGTGCTGGGATTACAGGTATGGTGGCCAATTTTCAATTTTCTTCAAACTCACCCCCTCCTTTCCTGTGTTCCTTTTGCTCTCTTCCCAGCTCTGTCTCCGTCCTATCTCCCCTCCCCTGCTCTCGACTGATCCATTATCCCAAATTACTCCCCAAGGAATGTAAATTAGTACAGCCACTATGGAAAACAGTGTGGAGATCCCTTCAAGAACTAAAAGTAGAACTACCATTTGATCCAGCAATCCCACTACTGTTATCTACCCAGAGAAAATAGTCATTATTCGAAAAAGATACTTGCACATGCATGTTTATAGCAGCATAATTTACAATTGCAAAATCAGAGAAGCAATCAAATGCCCATCAATCAACAAGTGGATAAGGAAACTGTGTTATATATACATATGACACACACATATATATATATGTGTTATATATATATCAGACATATCAGACATATATCATATATATCATATATATGATGGAATACTACACAGCCATAAAAAGGAATAAATTAACAGCATTTGCAGTGAGCTGGATGAGACTGGAGACAATTATTCTAACTGAAGTAACTCACAAATGGAAAACCAAACATCACATGTTCTCACTGATATGAAAGAGCTAAGCTATGAGGACGCAAAGGCATAAGAATGATACAATGGACTTTGGGGACTTGGGGGGAAGAGTGGGAGTGGGGAGAGGGATAAAAACAACAAATATGGAGCAGTGTATACTGCTTGGGTGATGGGTGCACCAGGATCTCACAAATCACCACTAAAGAACTTACTCATATAACTAAATACCTCCTGTACCCCAATAACTTATGGAAAAATTTTTAAAAAGGAGTGAAAAAACAATCAAACCAACCAAAAAAAAAACAAAATTACTCTCCAAGGTGCAAACCCTTCTAATCAACTCCTTTAGATCCCATTCCTCCAGGGACACAGGTCAGTCCTGACCCATCATGGCAAAGGGCACTGGCTCTGGACTTGGACATCTGATTGCGGCTCTGCCGATTGCTTAATCTGTGTCTGTCTCAGTTTCCCAACTATAAAGTTGGAGATAAATAAGAGCAGCTGCATCATGGTGTTGCTATGAGCACTCAGACCACTGGGCACGGTACCTGGCACGCGGGGAGTGATTACAGTTAGGTTTCATTATGACCATGAATCTCTGGTTTTCCGTGCCTTGGTAATCCCCTGCCTGACCCTCCCCGATGTACCCTCTGGCTCCCCAGTTCAATATCCAGTTTCCTATCCTCCAGGAAAAACTGGCTCTCTCTTTGTCTAAATCAATCTTTCTTAATTTTTTAAAAATTATCATCCCCTATTCCTGCCCAGGAGCCTTTAGACTTTTTTTTTTTCCCCTGATTGCCTTCCTTCCCATGAAATTTCAATACCGTGGGTCTGCTGTACATCTGTTTATATGTGGCTCCTTTGGTCAACTATAAACCCCTGTAACACCTAAGATTTTTGGCCCCTGAAAAACAACGTTCTATCTCCTAGAGTTGGCGGGTATTACCCTCTTGGAAAGTCATGTCCTAAATCCATGGTTCCCAAGCAAGGACGACTTTGTCCTCTCTCCGGGAGATATTTGTCCACGTCTGAAGATATTTTGGTTGTCAAAACTCGGTTGAGGGGTGGGGCATGGCTAATATCTGGTGGGTAGAGGCCAGAAATGCTGCTAAACATCCTACAACACACAGGATACCCTCTACCTCGCAGTAACACATTACCTAGCCCAAAATGTCAATTGCAATAGTGCAATTATTATTGCACATTTGTCAACAGTGCAATTATGACTGCACATTTGCAATAGTGCAATTATTATTGTATGTTTGTCAACATTTTGGGCTAGGTAATTTCTTAAGGTGGGGCGGGGGGTATCCTGTGTGTTGCAGGATGTTTAGAAGCATCCCTGGCCTCTACGCACCAGATATCAATGTCCAGGTGAGAAATTCTGCTCTAATGGGTGACCCCCAAGTGCCCTCTAGGGTCCTTAACTCAGGCAGAAGAAACAGCCTAGGCTTAAAATTCAGCTGGTCCCTGACTGGTATTCAGAGCTGCTCCAGTAGAGGGGAGGATATTTTTTAAGAGGACACAGAATGACGCGGGGTGGAACAAGACTCAAACTTGGCGCTGCTGGAGACACTAGCTAAGACCACACTTTCACAGCGAGTGAGGCTCACAGGCCCTGCTGAGACCTCAATTCTGGCTGTCTTTGCCCAAGCAGTCACCTTCTGGAGACCCTCAGAGGCTCACTGTCAGAGGGTGGCAACCAACTTTTAAATAAAAGAAAGCAAAGCCCTTAAATGCAGGGCTTCCCCAATGCAACGGGACAGAGTCAGTCTCCTTTTAGGCTCTGTCCCTAACCAAGTCTGTTCTGAACCCATATGGGATCATGTGGTTCTCCCTTCAACGATTTCTCATTAAAGTCGAGATAAAGTTCCCAAGACTCATGGTGTCCCATGAGGCTTTGTAAGATCGAGCTTCTTCCTGCCTTTCCAACCTCACCACTCTCAGCCTGCACTGTTCTGCTCTGCCACAGGCCATCCCCAGGTCCTGGAACTCAACAAACCCATTTCTTTCCAGACCTTGAGGCCCCTATGACTCGGGCTCTCTGCCTGGACTGTGCCCGGCTATCTTCTTCCACTTTCAAGCCATGCATCCATGCCATTTCCTAGAGAGGTCAACTCAGACCACCGACACCACCCCTACCGCCCACCACCCAATCCCCCCGGTTCCTTCTCATAGCACTCAGTACTTTTCTTTCCGATCATTTATCCCGATTTGCTACCGCCCATTTCTATGTGCTTAGTTACTTAATGTCTCCATGACTCAGAGATCTCTGATTACCCCAGGCCTGGCAGAGTGCCAGCACCTAGCAGATGTTCAATCAATATTTGCATGCCCATTGAAGTCTAGGCATTTCCATAGATTCTTTTCATCTCAATTCCATGTTCGAATATTTCTAGATAGCTTGTTGAGACATCTCATTCCTAGGAATGGATCTCCTAGGTCTTTCTATCTGACATCTACTATATTGAAAAAGAATAAAAAGATATCCAAACAAAGCCCCCAAATACACCGGAAACAAAAAACTACCACTAAATCCAGGTAAGAGAAATAATAAACACAGCTGTTTCATCTTCACATATGTGAGATCCATATCTCACACTGTGGGTGCACTGCCTACGTCTCTGATGACCAAGAAGGACCATTGTCAACTGCAGCATGTTAATGACACACACTGCTGCTTTTGAGGGAGTGAACCAGGATTATCAGAGTGGCACGTCTCTTCTAGAATATGGGTTGTGTTCCTGTGTTCTGAATTAGAAAATGACTTCTATTATCATAGTAAGAAATGAAACTACTGGCTGGGCACAGTGGCTCACGCCTGTAATCCCTACACTTTGGGAGGCCAAGGCAGGCAGATCACAAGGTCAGGAGCTCGAGACCAGCCTGACTATAATGGTGAAACACCATCTCTACTAAAAATACAAAAATTAGCCTGGCGTGGTGGCATGCGTCTGTAGTCCCAGCGGCTCAGGAGGCTAAGGCAGACAATTGCTTGAACCTGGGAGGTGGAGTTGCAGTGAGCCAAGATTGCACCGCTGCACTCCAGCCTGAGTGACAGAGTGAGACTCTGTCTCAAAAAAAAAAAAAAAAAAAAAAAAAAAGAAATTAAAATACTGTGTTATCACAGCAGGGAGTAGGAGAAAAAGCGAATGCCAAGATCAATAGGATGAGGACTTTGAGGGCCACTGAGAAGAACTTGGGGCAGATGACACTACACAGGCCCTACAGCGACAAGCGGGGTAATCACGCAGAACCGGCTGCCAGGGAACCCTGAGATGGGGCCAGTCCCACAAACTCTGCCAGGAAAGCTGTTTGGCCTCCTGGTTCTCCAACACTGCATCTGTGTGACACGGAGCACAAATCACTATGGCTCATCTGCTGACAACCCTCCATCACTGTAACGCATCTAGGCCAGCTGCCCTTCCTGTCTGCCTTTCCTCTCTGACACCATATTCAGATCACTTTCTTGCATGTGGAACTCAGAAATGTTTGTTTGTTTGTTTATTTATTTATCATTCTTTTAAAGTTGGGGATTCACTCCATCACCCAGGCTGGAGTGCAACAGCAGAATCATAGCTCCCGGCAGCCTCCAACTTCTGGGCTCAAGTGATCCTCCTGCCTCAGCCTCCCAAGTAGCTGGAACTACAGGCACGCACCACCGCACTCAACTAATCATTTAAAACTTTTTTGTAGGCCGGGCACAGTGGCTCACGCATGTAATCCCAGCAGTTTGGGAGGCCGAGGCAGGCGGATCACAAGCTCAGGAGATCGAAACCATCTTGGCTAACACAGTGAAACCCTGTCTCTCCTAAAAATACAAAAAAAAAAAAAAAAAAAAAAAAATTCACTAGGCATGGTGGCAGGCGCCTATAGTCCCAGTTATTCAGGAGGCTGAGGCAGGAGAATGGCATGAGCTCGGGAGTCGGAGGTTGCAGTGAGCTGAGATTGTGCCACTGCACTCCAGCCTGGGTGACAGAGCAAGACTCCATCTCAAAAAACAAAAAACAAAAACAAAACAAAACAAAAAACTTTTTTAGAGATGGGATCTCACTATGTTGCCCAGGCTGGTCTCAAACTCCTAGCTGCAAGTGATTCTCCTACATGGGCCTCCCACAGCACTGGAATTAGAGGTGTGAACCACCATGCCTGGCCCCTCTGCCATTTTGTTGTACACAGAAGGCAAAGCCTCAACCCTGGGTGGGTTTCCTCCAGCCCAAACTCTTGCTAGGGACCCTCATTGCAGGGAAGATGGGCCCTGATCACCCACAAGTGGTTCCCAACTCTGTGCCATGATTAAGGCAATTCCAATAGTCACAGTGAGTGTTTCACAGTTTAGCCACTCCTAAACCTCTGATCTTCCTTCTGCCTTTTTCTTGCAGCACATGACCACATCTTCCATTGCACAGAGAAAGCAGGGGCCATCTCCCACGAACCTGCTCATCTTCAGGGTTGCAAACTCAAACTGAAGAAACATCTCCACACTCCCCTTCTTCCCCGCTATTTCACTAGAGGAGCCCTGACTTATCCTAAGGCAGTTCCTGCACCTGTACTCAGATTCCATCCTCTGTCTTTGCAGGTACTTTATTGCATTGTTTATTGATAATCCTTTAACTCTCTTGTTTATTCAACCTTTCCCTCTCAAATGAGTCTTTCCCACTGGGCTTTCAACATGCATGAGCTCTTGAATTAAAAAAACAAAGCAGCAGGCCAGGTGCAGTGGCTCATGCCTGTAATCCCAGCACTTTGGGAGGCCGAGGCAGGCGAATCATGAGGTCAGGAGTTTGAGACCAGCCTGGACAACATGGTGAAATCCCGTCTCTACTAAAAATACAAAAAATTAGCTGGGTGTGGTGGTGGGCACCTGTAATCCCAGCTACTCAGGAGGCTGAGGCAGGAGAATTGCTTGAACCCGGGAGGCGGAGGTTGCAGTGAGCTGAGATCATGCCACTACACTCCAGCTTAGGTGACAATGTGTGACTCCATCTCACACAAAAAAAAAAAACAAAAAATCAAGAAATCAATCCCATTTTCAATAGCTGCAAAGAATATATATATATAAAAAAACAAAGCAGATTAATCTCATGTTTGCCAACATCTACTCTCTTGCCCTTTATGAGATCTTCATCTCCCATTGATTCCTGCAGCAAATTGTCTTTTTCAAAGACAAGCACATTAGAATAAATCTCATGCCCTACAATCTTCCTGCATGTCATGTTGACCCTCCTCCACTGAGGGATGGGGTCATTGGAACTGGGAGAATATCTGTAGTTGTCTTGGCCAATGGAACGTGATGGCAGTGTTGCTGCCTGACCTTCTGGTTAGGTCATAACAGGCAATATGGTGTGTGTGTGTCTGTCTCAGTCTTTCTCTCCATGTATCTTAGGAGCCTTGAGCCAACACATATGAAGGATGGTGTCCTCAAAGCCATCATGCTGGGAAGACCAGGAGGAGAGGAACCATAGATACACAGAGAGAAATGCCCAAGAAATCCTCACTGTTCCAGTCCAGCTGTTTAAATCTTTCAGGGTATCATGACTATCAATTCATCCTGGATTTTCTTTACTCTTTTTTTTTTTTTTTTTTTTTTTTTTGAGATAGTCTCCCGCTGTCTAACCCAGACTGGAATGCAGTGACACCATCATAGGTCACTGTAGCCTCAAATTCCTGGCCTCAAGCGATCCTCCCACCTCAACCTCCTTAGTAGCTGTGACTACAGACATGTGACACCATGCCCAGTTAAATTGCTATTATTATTAGTTTTTGTATAGACAGGGTCTTGCTATGTCATCCCAGGCTGGTCTTAATTTCCTAGCCTCTAGCGATTCTCGGATCTTGGCTTCCTAAAGTTCTAGGATGACAGGCATGGGCCACTGCACCCAACCCTCTTCCTCATCTCCTTTCTAGCTTTTGGTGGCGACCATCAGTCTTTGGGGTTCCTTGGCTTGGAGCTACATCACCCTAATTTCTGACTCTGTTATCACATAGAGTTCTCCTCGTATGTCTGTGTCTCCCCCTCTCTTTATCACAGCACGAGTCACAATGGATTAGGGCTAATCCTACTGACTTCATGTTACCTGGATTACATCAGCAGAGTCTCTATGCCCCAATAAGGCCACATCCACAAGCACCAGGGGTAAGGACTTCAACATGTCTTTTGCAGGACACAATTAAACCCATAATACACTATTTCCTATCTGAATTCCTGGTGTACAGGAGAGATAACAAAATGATTACTGTTATTTTAAACCATTTACTATTGGGCTATTTGCTACATAGCTAGAACTGGAATATTGACCAGCCTCCTCAAGCTCATCTCATTCCTCACTTGTCTGGTTCTCAAGAATTCCTGCCTGCCTCCTCCCCTTCTGCCTGGGCATAGATCTTTTCCTATCTTAACAGCTTTACTAGAGTTTCTTGTGACATCCTGGTTCTGGCTGGGCATGGTGGCTCATACTTGTAATCCCAGCACTTTGGGACGCCAAGGCAGGTGGATCACTTGAGCTCAGGAGTTTGAGACCAGCCTGGGCAACAGGGAGAAACCCCGTCTCAACTAAAAATACAAAAATTAGCCAGGCATGGTGGTGCATGCCTGCGGTCCCAGCTACTCAGGAGGCTGAGGCAGGAGAATAGCTTGAACCCGGAAGGCGGAGATTGCAGTGAGCCGAGATTGTGCCACTGCACTCCAGCCTGGGTGGCAGAGCGAGACTCTATCTTTAAAAAATAAATAATCCTGGTTCTTTAGGTAGTTTGAGTACCTTTAGAGCTCCCCCCAGTCACACAGAGCAAACCCCAAACCTGCCCAGGTGTTCTCAGACTCACGCCATCCACCCCAACTGGTCTCTACGTCTCCCCAGCAATTTTCCTTTGGTAACTTTCCAAAAAGAGCCCCAAATTTCCCATCACCTTTTAAGCCCAAAGAAATGGCTGGTTTTCTGGGTGAGCAAAAAAAAAAAGGAGAACTTGATGTGTGTCAACAAGAGCCAAAACATTTTTTGTTTTAAATGATAGCTTTTCACTGAAATCTGCACATTCCTTTGGCCTCTTACATCTGTAGAATGGACATTTGTAATTTCCCTACGTGGTTGTTCTTGTAGGAGGGCTGGAATCTGAATGTGCCCCCAGAAAGTTTAGAAAAAGAAAAGTCTAAAAGCAAGCTTAGAAAAATATGTGGTTTTAGTTCTTTCCATTTCTGTCACAAGGAGGAAGCACAAAGCTGTACTTCTAAACTTGAATACTTTAAAATGTATACAGTTGTCCAATGCACAATGCATTCCCCTTTAGATTTTCAAAAGGGAAGGGAATTCATTAGAAAATAGTGAAACAGGTACCATTTCATTTCCTGTAAGGCAGATACTGGTTGCATATGGATCTCCACTTGAAGAAGCTCCCATCCATGACATTCTGCAGATCTACAGACAGCAGCTTCAAGGATGAGAGTCAAAACTGGCAAGGGGCCGGGCACAGTGGCTCACGCCTGTAATCCCAGCACTTTCGGAGGCCAAGGCGGGCAGATCACGCGGTCAAGAGATAGAGACCATCCTGGCCAACAACCCCATCTCTACCAAAAATACAAAAATTAGCTGGCCCACTGCAATCTCCGCCTTCTGGGTTCAAGCTATTCTCCTGCCTCAGCCTCCTGAGTAGCTGGGACCACAGGCATGCACCACCATGCCTGGCTAATTTTTGGCAGGCACCTGTAATCCCAGCTATTCGGGAGGCTGAGGCAGGAGAATAGCTTGAACCTGGGAGGCAGAGGTTGCAATGAGCCGAGATCACGCCACTGCACTCCAGACTGGTGACAGAGCGAGACTGTCTCAAAAAAAAATAGAAAAAAAGAAAAAAAGAAAAAAAATTGGCAAATCTATCCACAAAATTTCCATTTAGCTTTCTTGTCCCAAAACTAATTGTTTTTAAAACTTTATTATTATTATTATTTTTGCAACAAGGTCTTGGTCTGTTGCCCAGACTACAGTGCAATGGTGCAATCATAGCTTCCTGCAGCCTCAACCACCTGAGGTTCAAGCAATCCTCCCACTTCAGCCTCCTGAGTAGCTGGGACTACAGGTGCGCACCACTACACCCAGCTAATTCTTTAAAGCTTTTGTAGAGGCAAGAGTCTCACTATGTTACCCAGGCTGGTCTCAAACTCTTGGGCTCAAGCAATTCTCCCAGCTCTCCCTTCCAAAGTGCTGGGATTATAGGCAATGTGCCACTATGCTCCACCCCAACTGGTTTAAGTAAGAGCTTCCACAATAATGATGGTCACTGGCATGAGTAGTTTTCTTGCTGAGCTAGGCTGGTATATAACACTTAGAAAATGATGTTCAAGGACAAATGTTTCCAGTCAGGGGGAGCCCCCAGCAGAAACCATCCAGACTGAGAAAATCATAAAGAGATGTCAGAGGTGTTTTACGCATGAATCCAGGTTCCTCCGTGGGTCCTGAAGCTGAGGAATGGGTAGCCTTATTCTACAGGATTTTATTTTATTTTTATTTTTATTTTTATTTTATTTTATTTTTGAAACGGAGTTTCGCTTTTGTCACCCAGGCCAGAATGCAGTGGCATGATCTCAGCTCACTGCAACCTCTGCCTCCCAGGTTCAAGTGATTCTCCTGCCTCAGCCTCCCAAGTAGCTGGGATTACAGGCACTTGCCACTACAGCTGGCAGCCAGCTGGCACCCAAGCGTCATGCTGCAAAATGCATAGGAAAGACAGCGTGGGCACCAGAAAGACCCTACCCGTCTCAAGTGGCTCCTCTGGACCCAGTCTCTGCATTGCTTGGCCTGGTACATCATTTTTCCTCTGGTCTTCCTGGCTCTCCAGTGCTTTGCCTTACACACTCCAGCCCTGATTCCTTCCTGCTCATGGCATCTCCTGCTTTGAGTGATAATTCAAACTCTTGTCACTGCCCACTTCCCTGGCCCTGGAAGCATCCACAGTTCCAGGCACAAACAGCATTGGTCCCACAGCATCACAGGCAACTGACAGACGGACAGCTCCATCTCTGCCCTTGGCATCTTTGTAAGAGAAGAGGAAATAAAACAATGACATTTCGGCAAGGCGCGGTGGCTCATGCCTGTAATCTCAGCACTCTGAGAGGCCGAGGCAGGCGGATCACCTGAGGTCAGGAGCTCGAGACCAGCCTGGGCAACATGGTGAAACTCCGTCTCTACTAAAAATACAAAAATTAGCCAGGCGTGGTGGCGTGCGCCTGTAATCCCAGCTATCCAGGAGGCTGAGGCAGGAGAATCACTGGAACCTGGGCGGCAGAGGCTGCAGTGAGCCAAGATAGCGCCACTGCACTCCAGCCTGGGTGACAGAGCAAGACTCCTTCTCAAAAACAAACAAACAAACACAAACAAACAAACAAACAAACAGTGACATTTCTCAGACGAGCCCATTTCCAATGGGCCAAAAGATGGGAAATCATAGATAACTTGGGCATGCCCAACAGGTTGCAAATACCTGAGGGATTCCCCCAACATGTGACTAATTTCCTGTGGAAGCCCTGAAAATATAAGAAATTGCAGTGGAGGTCCTGGAAGGCTGAGCACATCACAGTGCCTATGGCTCTTTCACAGACATCTATCCAACTGCTGGATCCAGGGCTGAAGGGAACAACTCAGGACCCTTACAGCTGTTTCTTGTGATTTGATATTCAACTGGCCTAGAGCCAGGTGTGGTGGTGGCTCATGCCTGTAATCCCAGCACTTTGGGAGGCTGAGGTGGGAAGATCACCTGAGGTCAGGAGTTCAAGACCAGCCTGGCCAACATGGCGAAACCCTGTCTACTAAAAATACAAAAATTAGTCGGCGTGATGGTGCGTGCCTGTAATCCCAGCTACTCAGGAGGCTGAGGCAGGAGAATTGCTTGAACGCATGAGGTGGAGGTTGCAGTGAGCCAAGATCAAGCCCCTGTATTCCAACATGGGAGACAGCGAGATTCCATCTCAAAACCAAACAAATGGCCAGGCGTGGTGGCTCATGCCTATAATCCCAGTACTTTGGGAGGCCGAGGTGGGTGGTTCACTTGAGGTCAAGAGTTTGAGACCAGCCTGGCCAACATAGTGAAACCCTGTCTGTATTAAAAATACAAAAAATTAGCTGTGCTTAGTGGCGGGCACCTGTAATCCCAGCTGTGCTTGGTGGCAGGCACCTGTAATTCCAGCTACTTGGGAGGCTGAGACTGGAGAATCGCTTGAACCCGGGAGGCGGAGGTTGCAGTGAGCCGAGATCGAGCCACTACACTTCAGCCTGGGCAACAAGAGTGAAACTCCATCTCAAAAAACCAACCAACCAAACAACAACAACAAAAAGAAAGTGCTATTCAAACATGCCTACATGGCCAGGGAACAAACAGTTGTGCCCTAAATAGAATAGGGGCAGGTTGAGTCCCCTCCCTTTTTCTGTAGCAATAGCAGAAAATGACAACAAGCACATCAGGATGTCATCTTCTAGGGCCTTGCCCCAGAAACCCAGAGCCATAAATCACCCACATCACTAAAGTCCCAACTGGAGAGGATGGTGTAAATTCAGGTTCACATTTATAGAGAATCAAATTATTGCTTTATTCCCAAGGAGATGAACGAGAGTGACAGGCTTTTTGGAGTTGTAAAAATAGATGGATGCTTCCTATAAAATAACTCACAGATGCCTACAATAATTTACAATAGATCTGGCAGGCTGGGAGCAAGCAAGTGAAATTCCAAACAGAATACCACACTACTTTCCAGTGGTAGAGTGAATGGTTTGGCTATTATGATAATACATTTCAGCAGAGCAAATATATCTCCCCTTAATAGAAATACATTAGACACCATTTATAGAAATATCAACATTGCAGTTCTATCTCTTGAACTATAACTTTGACATAAATATAACACAATTTATGGATGAGGAAATCCAATTTCATGCTGTTTCAAACACATTTTTGTTTATTACATAACTACAGTTCTCTATATATGAGATAGTGTAGTACATGAAATACATGTACGGGCATGGTTCCTATCTGCGTGTCTACATAAAGATTATGAACATAATTATTGCAGATGGAATTGTTTTATGATATGCATTATATACAAGCAACATCCTTAGCACCTACCATATGACTACAGCACTGTGTATCTGCAATATTGTCATAGTTATCCAGATGGTGGAAGAATAAAGTTCTCTGGATGAATAAATATTCAAGCAAGAGGTCGCAAGCCACATAGAACTCGAGTTATGTAGATTTGGATTGAGTTCTGGCTGTTCTGTTTATTAGCTATAAGCCCTTGGACAAGTTGACTTCTGTCAATCCCAGTAGTATCTGTAAAATGGGTTCAGTAATGAAAAATGCACAGAAATCTCAGGAGCACTGAATAATGTAATGTTTATAAAGTGCTTACTACAGTGTCTGGCATACTGTTAATGCCAATCAACAGTAGGTATTACTTTTTTCTTTTTAGAGACAGGGTCTCAGTTTGTCACCCAAGCTGGAGTGTAGTGTTATGATTAGAGCTCACTGCAGCTTCAAACTCATGGGCTCAGGCCATCCTCCTGCCTCAGCCTCTTGAGTAGCTGTGAGTACAGGGGCACACCACCATGGCTGGGTAACTTCTTTATTTTTTGTAGAGACGGGGCTCCCTATTTTGCCCAGGCTGGTTTTGAACTCCTGGGCTCAAGTGATTCTCCTGTCTTGGCCTCCCAAAGCACTGGGATTACAGGTGTCAACCACTGTGCCTGGCCAGGTATTACTTTTAAGTGCTCCTTCGTCCCGTTTAATGTAATAACATTTGTGTCAACTCATTCTCAAAACTGGTACCTGCCAGGTTGCTTTCATAAGCTAAGTACTCTGAATACAGACTAACCGTGGTGCAAAAAGTGCTTCTCAATGAAAACTACTAAGAAGACCAGTCTATGGTTTCCCCTCATTGTGGCTTCTCTTCCCTTCTCCCAGCAGTCCATTCTGTTCTCTGCTACCTCCACACACTGATGATAGTGTTGGTGTTTCTTGACGCTCACTTCCTATGCTAGCTTTTTAAGGGCTCTGTATTGACCCTTATGTGTCCTCTCTGGCTCAGTTTTAGTATGCGAAGATTTAGTTTAACTTTGACAACCAATAGGATAATTTGGGGGAGGGAGGGTGGAGGATTTTTTTTTTTCTTATGTCTGGAACTTCTTGGATTTTTCCCCAATGCTGTAGCAATAACAGTAATCACTGAGTTTCCAGCTGGATTCATGAGACCAGCCACAGTGATGGTGGACTGGGACGAATTAACACACAAAACAAATCCATGCTAAGCAGAAGTCCAGACCGGCAGCTTCTCTGGGAGTACGGGTTGTTGGACATTGCAGAACTGAAGGCCCAAGAGAGTGCTGGGTAGAATCAACCTAAAAGTGGAGTGTTTGGTGCATGTGGCTGTGACTACACAGCAATGCCTAAAGAATGCTCAAATTTTGGTCAACTGAGTTTAGTTAACTGACTTGTAACCTCAGTAGAAAAGAAAAAACAAAAATGAACTTAATTCTTCAATGCCATATAGCTCTAACAGTCTATATCAAGGAGGTGATATAACCACACAGAGAAAATTATGTCAAATAATTTTAAAGACATTGGTTGTACATCTATAATGGAATATATCCTAGGGACAAAACAAACCATAAAGAAATATTAAACCTCATTCAATCAACTTGTTAGTATTCTTATTTTGAAACTATTATCTATATATTGCAGGATAAGTCAAATAAGAAATGATGTCAATAAGAACCAAGACTTTCAGTGAAAAGTAAATATAAAATATAAGAGGTAAAAATCTGATAATTACAAATTTGAACAGAAGACATTAGTATGAAATAATGATTTACCTTTCTCTTTCTAAAAAAAAAATCAGCATTGTCTAGCTTTGTTCATGGAAAAGGCTTAGATACAATGGCAACCTGGTACCAATGAGCACCCTCACTGACAAGACTTCGGTCTCTAAATACAATTTCCCATTGGAAGGGATTGGGATTCTTCACAGAAATGGCTAATTCCAGGTCTAGGACAGTAAATAACAAGATAAGACAGGAACTTCTTGTTGTGCCAGAAAGCAAGGATGTTCTACAAAGTGGCTGCTTAAGCCTTTTTGCAATATTTTATTTTTGACTTTTAGGATTTATTACACATAATCTGCATAAGATTCCTTCATCAGTTACAGGCATTATGAGAATTTTTCCCAGCATGTGGCTTGGCTATTCATTTTTTAATACTTTGTTTAGATGAGCTGAAAGTTACATTTCGATTAAGTCAAATTTATCATTTTTTCTTTATCAGCGTTTTTTTTTAATGTGTTCAGTCCAACAAAGTAGTGCCCACAGCAAGATACTCTCTTGTTTTCAGCAGGGCCTTTATGATCACAGACTTAAATGTGAAAGATAGAACCCTAAGGCCTGTGGAAGAAAATACATAAGAAAATGAACAGACAAGCCATAGACAGTAGAAAAATATTCACATAGTACATATCTCTGAAAAAGTAATAGTACCCAGAATACATACCATAGACCTCTGGAAATCAACAACAAAATGAAAAGACGTGACGTTTAAAAATGGACAAAAGGAGATATTCAAATTAACTATAAGCTCAAAAAAGGTGCTCATCCTCCTTCAAGGAAGTGTAAATTAAAACCATACTGAAGTACCCCTTCAAAGGGTAAAGAGGAGGCCGGGTGTTGTGGCTCACACCTGCTATTACAGCACTTTTGGAGGCTGAGGAAGGCAGATCATTTGAGGCCAAAAGTTCGAGACCAGCCTGGCCAACATGGTGAAACCCCGTGTCTACTAAAAATAGAAAAATTAGCCTGGTGTGGTGGTGTGTGCCTATAGTCGCAGCTACTCAGATGGCTGAGGCAGGAGAATCGCTTGAACCCAGGAGGCAGAGGTTGCAGTGAGCCGAGATCGCACCATGGCACTCCAGCCTGGGCAACAGAGAGACTTTGTTTCAAAAAAGAAAAAAAAAAAAAAAAAAAAAACAGGCAGAGAGGAGAAAGGAGGAAGACAGCTTCATTAACGGGTCCAAACATACAGTTTGATAAAAGAAACAAGACCTAGTGTTTGATACGTCAGTAGGGTGACTATTGTACACCATTATCTTTTATATATTTCAAAATAGCTAGAAGAGAATGAATGTTTTTAGAATAAAGTCAAATATTTATGATGATAAATATCCCAATTACACTGACTTGATCATTACAAATTATATGAACATATTGAATTATCACATGTACCCCCAAAATATGTACATCTATTATGTATCAATAAAAATAAATAAATAAAAGTATCCTTTCGGTGTGCCATGCAATTAAAAAAAACAAAAAAACCCTGCTAGGTTTGTTAAAATAAATTCTGACAATATCAAATATTGCCATAGAGGTGGAATAGTGGAAAATGGCACATTTTGGATACCTGATTGACAGTTTCTTTAAAAGTTGAACACACATCTTCTAGATTTTCCAGCTATTCAAATCCTAGGTATTTACCCAAGTGAAATCTAAACATATGTTCATAAAAGACTTGTATATGAATGCTCGTACCAGTCCCAAATTGGAAACAATCCTATTATTCCTCAGTAGGACAATGAATAAAAAAATTGTCATATATTGACTCAAAGGAATATTTCTCAGTAAACAACGAAGACTGAGTTGCTGATAGATACACACAACTGCAACATGGAAAATCTCACAAACATTCCTTTAGTTGAAAGAAGTCAGATATAATAGAGACTATAAGGTGTGATTCCATTTATGTGACGTTCTGGAACAGACAAAACTAATCTATGGTGATAAAAATCAGGGCCAGGTGTGGTGGCTCACGCCTGTAATCCCAGCACTTTGGGAGGTTGAGGAGGGTGGATCACCTGAGGTTAGGAGTTCACGACTAGCCTGGCCAACATGGTGAGACCCCGTCTATACTAAAATACAAAAAGTAGCCGGGTGTGGTGGCAGGCGCCTGTAGTTTCAGCTAATTGGGAGGGTGAGGCAGGAGAATTGCTTGAACCTGGCATGCAGAGGTTGCAACGAGCCAAGATCGTGCCACTGCACTCCAGCCTGGGCGACAGAGTGACACTCCGTCCCAAAAAAAGAAAAAAAAAATCAGAAAATGCTTGCTGGGGTGGGGAGGAGGAAAGAACTGATAGGAAAAAGGGACTCTCTCAGACAACAGAAATGTCCCATGTCAGGTTTCAGAGGTGATTATAGCGGTGTATATTCATCAGACTGTGAAATTCATCAGACTGAAGACTGGCAATCTGTACATTGGATTGTATTAAATTATGCTTTAATAAAAGTAAATATGGAGTGGGCAAAAAATGAATAATGACAATGGATTTAGACACATAAAATATTTATTTAAAAAAAAGCCTTGAGTCCATATTATTGAGAAAAAAAAGAAAACCTCATTGGTCATCTTAGGAGGTTGCTATGACACCAACTCATTATTCTAAAGATGTTTAAATAAAAAGAAGAAATCAAGCATTTATCCTGCTTTTCTGGTTTGAACTGTAGTTCAGAATATACAAATAGTTGAAGAGGAAAAGTTATTTTTAAAAGAAGAATTACAGCTTATAAATGCAGAATGAGTGTAGAATCTAAAAATCACCATTCTGTAGGCCCTAATGAATTAATGGGTGTAGGCAGTGATCATTGGTAGTTGCTAAAACCATTAATCAAGTGAAAGATTGATGGGAAGCTTTATAATGAATCAATTAGGCTGACAACACCTGAACTTGCTGTTGAATCCTAACAGTGAGATACAGTGAGATAACCAGACACCATGTATCTCCCGATGTCATGCACTAGGAAATTCATAGCACAGCCTGAAGTGTTCCTGCCAAAAAGAAAGAAAGGAAAAAATAAAGGAAGAAGTAATCAACCTTGTAGATCTAATTACAGATTAGAAAAAAAAAAAAAAGAAGATTAAAGGAACAAGTTAAAGACATCAAGAAAAATCAGTCTCCTAAATCCAGATTGTGTGAAATTGTACAGGACAAATGACTTGGTTTCTTTGACAAATGAATGACATGAAATTAATAAAGGTGAGAAGAAATGTTGCAGATTGAAAGATACTTTAGAGACAGACCAGCCAAATGCAATGTGTAGACCTTATTGGGATTCTTATTTGAGTAAGTTGACTATCAAAACAAATTTTTTTGAGAAAAAATAACCGAGTTTTGAGAAATATTTTGGAGAAAACATGGACTGGGTAATGGATTTTCCTAAGTATAATTTTATGTCGAGACTATGTTTTTAAAGAGTCTTTATGTGTTGGCAATGCACTCTAAAGTATTTATAGACGGAATGAGACGATGTCTGGGGATTTGCTTTTAAAAAGTCAATGAGCAGTAACTGAAAAAAACAGCAAAATGTTAATATTTGTTAAAGCTGAATGATCAGTACATTTGGATTCATTATACTGTGCTATCTTTGTGTACGTTTCAAGTTTTCCATCAAAAATGTTGAATTAAAATAAAAGAAATTAGCATAAAACGTAATGACTGAATTCTTCATTTTCCAGTTTGTTTTGAAGGGAAAAAAACAGTGAGACAAAATAATCTAAACCTCTCATCCACTCGGGGGAGAATTTCCAGCCTGTATAAAATTTAGCATTACAGAATTTAAGAAACTCTAAGAAGGAGGCCGTTTTTTGTTTGTTTGCTTGTTTGTTTTGAAATGGAGTCTCGCTTTGTCTCCCAGAGTGCGGTGGCGCAATCTCGGCTCACTGCAACCTCTGCCTCCCAGGTTCAAGCAATTCTCCTGCCTCAGCCTCCCGAGCAGCTGGGACTACAGGCACGTGCCACCATGCCTGGCTAATTTTTTGTACTTTTTTTTTTTTTTAAGTAGAGACGAGGTATCACCGTGTTACCCAGGATGGTCTCCACCTCCTGACCTTGTGATCTGCCCGCCTCGGCCTCCCAAAGTGCTGGGATTACAGGCGTGAGCCACCGTGCCTGGCCAGGAGGAACTTTTATTCTACAACTGACTTCACAGTCCTGGACATCATTTGAAAGGTCTCTTGAGGAAGGGTTGTTTGGTGTGGTGTGTGTGAGTGTGCGCATGTGTGTTCATGCACGTGCATGTTATAGCTTTCTACACAGATTAGCCTGTTACTCTTCTTTAAGAGGATGGCAATACATTTTAACAAAGATAGCAAAATGGCCCTGCTATCTAATGCCAGAGAATCTGTTTAATTTTTCCCCTTTTTCCATGTCCAATAAAACTTCGTTCTGTACTGAGGCTGAGTAAGTTGTGTAACAGTGAAAGCTGGAAGAAAAAGGTGCCACTGCAGAGACAACCTTACAGGTAAGCAGCTCATCAGCTGCAGCTCTAGGGAGGGGCAACGGGAGCCTCACTATCTCTTCCTGGCAGGTTACATAGAGGCAAACAGGTGGCCGGGTGCGGTGGCTCACACCTGTAATCCCGGCACTTTGGGAGGCTGAGGTGGGCGGATCATGAGGTCAGGAAATCGAGACCATCCTGGCTAACACGGTGAAACCCCGTCTCTACTAAAAATACAAAAAAGTATCCGGGTGTGGTGGCAGGTGCCTGTGGTCCCAGCTACTCAGGAGACTGAGCCATGAGAATTGCTTGAACCCGGGAGGTGGAGGTTGCAGTGAGTCGAGATCCCGCTACTGCACTCCAGTTGAGAAATTCAGAAACCCACATACTGGCCTGAAATTGGAGTATGGAGCAGAGATGTGAAAGTTGTAAACATTTTGAAAAACTAAGTTGCTTTTCCCCAAAATTATTTTGGGAGGGGGAAAAAAAGATGATAGGCTTCAATTTTTAAAAATCCTACTTTCCTAATTTATTTTCTTTTATTTTTTATTTCCATAGGTTACTGGGGAATAGGGGGTGTTTGGTTACCTGAGTAAGTTCTTTAGTGGTGATTTGTGAGATTTTGGTGCACCCATCACCCAAACACTATACATTACACCCTATTTGTAGTCTTTTTTCCCTCACCCCCTTCCCACCCGTTCCCCTTGGGGGGAAAGGCCATTGTGTTATTCTTACTGCTTTGCATCCTCATAGCTTAGCTCTCACTTAGGAGCAAGAACATGCGATGTTTGGTTTTCCATTCCTGAGTTACTTCACTTAGAATAATAGTCTCCAATCTCATTCATGTTGCTGCAAATGCCATGAATTCATTCCTTTTTATGGCTAAGTAGTATTCCATTGAATATATACACTACAGATACAGATTCTTGTTTTTTTTTTTTTTTGAGACAGAGTCTTGCTCTATCACCAGACGGGAGTGCAGTGGCACGATCTCGGCTCACTGCAACCTCCGCCTCCTGGGTTCAAGAGAGTCCCCTTCCTCAGCCTCCCGAGTAGCTGGGTCTACAGGCGCAGCACGTCACCATGTACAGTTATTTCTTTTTTTATTTTTATTTTTTTGTATTTTTAGTAGAGACAGTGTTTCACCATGTTGGCCAGGATGGTATTGATCTCCTGACCTCATGATCTGCCTGCCTTGGCTTCCCAAAGTGCTGGGATTACAGGTATGAGGCACTGCGCCCGGCCATCACAGATTCTCTATCCACTCTTTGATTGATGGGCATTTGGGTTGGTTCCACATTTTTGCAATTACGAACTGCGCTGCTACAAACGTGTGTGCGAGTATCTTTTTTGTACAATGACTTCGTCTCCTCTGGGTAGATAACAGTAGTGGGATTGCTGGATCAAATGGTAGTTCTACTTTTAGTTCTTTAAGGAATCTCCACCCTGTTTTTCATAGTGATTGTTGTAGTTTATATTCCCACCAAGTATAACACATATGGCCACTACCTGCTGTAACTCACACGCTCAAACCATAGCAGGAATCCCTATGTCCTCGCTCCTCTAAGTCAGCCCACACCCTAAGCACTGTGACCTTGCAGACTCCAGGGCGGAATGGAGAACAGCCAACACTTGTTCTGGTACCCCTCTGCCAAATCCCACTCTGGCCAGAGTCTCTTCCCAGTCCTGTGTTCACTTGACATCTCACTGTCAGGTTAGAGAGAACTGCTACTCTTCAAACTCAACATTTCTAAAACGGAACTTACTCATGTCCCCATTGACAAACCTACCCTACCAAAGTCTTCTATTTAGGGGACTGGTCAGTTGGTGGGAAACCTGGGAGGCACCCTTAATAATCCCTTCTCATTCGCTCCTCTCATTCAGTGGACCACCACTGATATAATTTATCTCTGTCTCCCCACCCAAATCCCATCTTGAATTGTAATCCAAATTGTAATCCACACGCAATGAAGGAGGGACGCAATGAAGAGGATCATGGGGGCAATTTCCCCCAGGCTGTTCTCACGATAGTGAGTGAATTCTCACAAGATCCAATGCTTTAAATGTGGCCGGGCGCAGTGGCTCACGGCTGTAATCCTAGTGCTTTGGGAGGCCAAGGCGGGTGGATCCCATGAGGCCAGGAGTTCAAGACCAGCCTGGCCATCATGGTGAAACCCCATCTCTACTAAAAATACAAACATTAGCTGAGCATGGTAGTGCACGTCTGTAATCCCAGTCAGTTGGGAAGCTGAGGCATGAGAATCACTTGAGCCCAGGAGACGGAGGTTATAGTGAGCTGAGACTGAGCCACTGCACTCCAGCCTGGGCAACAGGGCAAGAGACTATGTCTCAATCAAAACAAAACAAAACATATAAGTGTTTAGCACTTCCTCCCTTGCTTGGTCTCTCTCCTGCCACCATCTAAAACATGCCTTGATTCCCCTTCCCCTTCCACTATGATTGTAAGTTTCCTGAGGCCTCCCCAGCTATGTGGAACTGTGAGTCAATAAACTCTCTTTTGTTTATAAATTACCCAGTCTCAGGTATGTCTTTAAAGCAGTGTAAGAACAGACTAATATAACCACGCTCTGTCTATCACACCTCCTAAAGGGCACCGGTACATCCAAGTCTATCTCAGGCTTAGTGCTCCCTCCTTGGCTTAATCCCCACACATGCAAATGCCTCCGGGCTGGCCTGGGGTGTCTCAGAAACATGAGATTTATCATATAATCTTTCCACCTTCTCCTAAACCTCCTCCAACAGTGCTCCTTAGAGAACAGCACCACTATTCCCCACCTGCTCAGCTTGGACTCCCACTTCTCTTCATCCCCTGCATATACTCAATCTCCAGGTCTTATCTCTTCTACTTCCTGAATTTGTCCATTCCTCTCCCACTGTCACAACCATATAGGTCAAGCCCCTCCTCACCAGCTTTTCCTGAGTGTACGCAGCTTTATCATCCATTTTCCACATGGCTGTCATAGTTATCTTTTTAGTAAACAGAAAAGTCTAATCCTCTTACTTCTTTTAAATCCCCTCAAGGGTGGTAAGTAACGGGTACTTGAGACTATCTATGTCTCATCCATCTATCTATCTATCTATCTATCTATCTATCTATCTATCTATCTATCTATCTATCTATCTGTCTATCTATCTATCTATCTCTCTATCTATCATCTATCACTCATCCATCTATCATCTATCAATTTATCTATCATCTATTTATATATCATCTGTCTAATCTATCATCTATATCTACTATCTATTCATCTATCATCTACATCTAACATCCATTTATCTAATCTATCATCTATATAATCTATCAAGCTATCATCTATTTATCTGTCTATATAATCAGTCTGTCATCTCTATCTATATCTACCTATTCATAAATCATCTATCTAATCAATCACCTCTATGTATCTAATCTATATCTCATCTATCTATATCATCTATCCATCTATCTGCTATCTCTATTATCAATCTAATCTACCATTATCAATCTTTCCATACCTATCTATATGTTTAATCTAATCTATCATCATTCTATCCCTCTATCATTATATCTATCTTTCTATCCATCATCTCTATCATCTATATCTCTATTATCTACTATATCATTAATCTATCATCTATGTCTGTCATCCATCCATTCATCCATCCATCTCTCTCTCTCTAATCTATCTATGTATCTATCATCTCTCTCTCTCTCCCCTCTTCCCACCTACCTACCTATTTATCTACCTAACCTACCTATCTAAAATGTCCACAGTGATCCTTAAGAAAAAGCCAACTTTCTGCTTATCAGTCCTCACAATCTGGGCCCCACCTTGATTGTTGTCGCTGAATCTAAGACATTTTCCTCCCCCTTTCTCTGCTCCAGCCATCCTGAACTCCCAAGGTTCTCAGGACACAGTTATCTCTCAGAATTCCAAATCTTTGCAGATGTTTTTCTTTCTGTCTAGAATATTCTTCCTTGTACACCTCCTTCTTTGCTTATTTACATTAAACTCATTTTAAAATTCTTAAATAGCATTTTCGTAGGGAGGTTCCTCCCAACTCCCTAGACTAGGCTATATTCCCTTACTATATTTTCCCATAGCGTTGCTCTATCTTGTCTTTTCACACTCATCACAGTGCTATTTGTTTAATGAATAGCATTTCTGTTTGACTATACATTTCATGGAGATAGAGACTCCATGTATTGACTGTGGTAGCCCTAGTGGAAATGCCTGCTGGGCTACAGAAGGCACTCACCAAGTTTCCATTATAATCAGAAGTATTCAGTTGAACTGTTGGCCATCAATCATATATGCCCCTCCATGAAAGACCAGTTTGTGAAATCTCAAGGCTCACTCTATACTTGGGCAAGACCAGGAAGTTTGCTTTGAACTGTATCACAGATAAACTTGGGCTCTGCCCTACAAAGGTATTCACATAGCCAAAGATGACCTTCAGACCAGGCCTTGGACCCAACCTTGACCAATGCCAACAGGGGAGAGAACCAAAGACTCATGCAATCTTAAAAGTATGAAAATGAAAACAGACTGATGGTCTGGTCCTCTCTGGGATGGACCATTATGCAAATTACATAATTCAATGGATGTAGCAAACTTGAGCTTGAGAGTTCCAAATGGACAACACAGGCCACAGGAGGCTTTGGGAATCAGGGTTCCTGATGCCAGAGGTCTCAGAGAAGGCAGGGGGAAATCTATCTTGGTTAACATGGATGCTAGCTGGTGGGTCCTTAAAACCATAGAGAAGCGGCTAGGGTGGGGATCAGGAGGGTAGGCAGAAGGCCTTGCCAGAGCTAGCTGTAGACAGGAGGGAAGCAAAACTAAGAACAAGAGACAGGGCCAAGAGACCCGTGGGAGTGGGAAATGCCGTTTTCATTCAGGTTCCTGGGGCTTTGGCCATTCCAGAAGGCTCATAATTTCTATACAAGGCCAGGCACAGTGCCTAACCGCTGTGGTCCCAGCATGTTGAGAGGCTGAGGTGGGGCAGTCCCTTGAGGTCAGGAGTTTGACATCAGCCTGGGCAACATAGTGAGACCCCATCTCTACAAAAGAACCAAAAAACAATAATTATCTCGTTGTAGTGGTGTGCACCTGCAGTCCCAGCTACCTGGGAGGCTGAGACAGAAGGATCACCTGATTCTAGGAGTTGGAGGCTGTAGTGAGCTATAATTTTTGTCACTGCACTCCAGCTTAGGTGACAGTGAGAACTTGTCTATGTATATAAAAATTGTAGGCCTGGCATGATGGCTCACGCCTGTAATCCCAACACTTTGGGAGGCTGAGGTGGGTGGATCATCTGAGGTCAGGAGTTCCAGACCAGCCTGACCAACATGGTGAAACCCTGTCTCCACTAAACACAAAAAATTAGCCAGGCGTGGTAGTGTGCACCTGTAATCCCAGCAAGCTGGGAGGCTGAGGCAGGAGAATTGCTTGAACCCAGGAGGCGGAGGTTGCAGCGAGCCAAGATTGCGCCACTGCACTCCAGCCTGGGCAACAAGAGCGAAACTCCATCTCAAAATAAATAAATAAATAAATACATAAGTAAATAATTGTAAACAACCCCTCTGAAAGAGGAAAGCCTTCAAACCCACTGCTGATGTGATTGATCTCAGTTGGCTCAGCGACTATGAAACCCCGAGTCTGTGAACGACCCCCAGGTCTTCACTGCCTTGAGCTTGAATGGACAGAGCTAGACAAGATGACAGGAGTTCTAACTGTGCTCCCCCCTGAGTCCTGAAAGTGGCAGCCCAACTCCTCAGAGAAATGGAATGGCTCAGAGACATCTTGAGCTATGCAACCAGCAATTAAGGCATCTGGGTGCAACTCTGCTTTTTAAGAATGTTATGTTTACCCTGAGTGCGAATTAAAATACACTTGTTCTTTGCCCATCACTCATCATGACTCATCTAAGCCAACACGGACTTAGAGTCTGAATCCTTTCCTGGTGACTGTTATGGAGTGACAGGGAACCCAGCAAAAAGACCCCTGCGGGGGCTGAACCATGAAAAGGCCCTGGGGCTGGGCGGGAGTAGGCAAGAAGGTTACCTTACTTGAGCATCCTCAAACCCTCTTATATCCTTTCCTCCATGATGGCTTATTGGTGTCAAAATTTTGCATATGTGCATGTATGTGTGTGTGTGTATGTCTCAGAATTCCAAATCTTTGCAGATGTTTTTCTCTCTGTCTAGAATATTCTTCCTTGCACACCTCCTTCTTTACTTATCTACATTAAACTCATTTTAAAATTCTTAAATAGTATTCCCGTAGGGAGGTTCCTCCCAACTCCCTAGACTAGGCTATATTCCCTTACTATATTTTCCCACAGCGTTGCTCTATCTTGTCTTTTCACACTCATCACAGTGCTAATTATTTGTTTAATGAACAGTATTTCTGTCTGACTATAAATTTCATGGAGACAGAGACTCCATGTATTGACTGTGGTAGCCTCAGTGGAAATGCCTGCTGGGCTACAGAAGGCACTCACCAAGTTTTCATTATAATCAGAAGTATTCAGTTGAACTGTTGGCCCCTCCATGAAAGACCAGTTTGTGAAATCTCAAGGCTCACTCTATACTTGGGCAAGACCAGGAACTTTGCTTTGAACTGTATCACAGATAAACTTGGTTTTTTTTTTTTTTGTTTTTTGAGCCAGTGTCTTGCTCTGTCACCCAGGCTGGAGTACAGTGGCGTGATCTCGGCTCACTGCAAGCTCCACCTCCCGAGTTCCTGCCATTCTCCTGCCTCAGCCTCCCGAGTAGCTGGGACTACAGGCGCCCGCCACCACGCCCGGCTAACTTTTTTTGTCTTTTTTGGTAGAGAAGGGGTTTCACCGTGTTAGCCAGAAAGGATGGTCTCTATCTCCTGACCTCCTGATCCACCCGCCTCGGCCTCCCAAAGTGCTGGGATTACAGGCACGAGCCACCGTGCCCAGCCCCATATTAATTTTTTAAACTTCAACTTTTGTTTTAGATTCAGAGGATACATGGGCAAGTTTCTCACATGGGTGTAGTGTGTGCTGCTGAGCTTTGGGGGAACGACTGATCCCATCACCCAGGCACTGAACATAGTACCCAATAGGTAGTTTTTCAACCTGTGGCCGCTGTCTGTCTCCCCACTCTAGTAGTCTCTGGTGTCTGTTGTTCCCGTCTTTATGTCCATGGGTACCCAATGTTTAGTTCCCACGTATAAGTGAGAACATGTGGTATTTAGTTTTCTGTTATTGCATTAATTCACTTAGGATAATGGCCTTTCACTGTATCCATGCTGCTGCAAAGGACATGGTTTCAATCTTTTTTATGGTTGCATAGTATTCTATGGTGTCTGTGTACCACATTTTCATTATTCAATCCACTGTTGACAACCACCTGGATGATTCTATGTCTTTGCCATTGCGAATATCACTGCGATGAACATATGAATGCAGATGTCTTTTTGGTAGAATGGCTATTATTAAAAATTCAAGACCGTGAGCCGTGGCTCATGCCTGTAGTCCCAGCACTTCAGGAGACTGAGGCGGGCAGATCACTTAAGGTCAGAAGTTCGAGACCAGCCTGGGCAAGACGGGGAAATCCCATCTCTACTAAAAATACAAAAATTAGCTGAGTCTGGTGCATGCCTATAGTCCCAGCTACTAGGGAGGCTGAGGCAGGAGAATCACTTGAACCTGGGAGGCAGAGGTTGCAGCGAGCTGAGATCGCGCCGCTGCACTCCAGCCTGGGCAACACAGCAAGACTCTGTCTCGAAACACACACACACACACACACACACACACACACACACACACACACACACAAAGTTAAAAAACAACAGATGTTGGCAAGGCTGCAGAGAACAGGAACACTTGTACACTGCTGGTGGGAATGTAAATTACTTTAGCCACTGTGAAAAGCAATGTAGAGATTTCTCACAAAACTTAGAACTACCATTCAACTCAGCAATCCCATTACTGGATATACACCCAAAATAAATAAATCATTCTCACAAATGTTTTAACAATTCAATGTACCCGCACAGGAATTCTGCATTTTATTCAGTCCATGGGATTCATGATAAAGCCAAGACATCCTTTGGTTGTCTGGGGATCTGAAAGTGTGTCTCCCTTGTCTTCCTTTAGAAAGAACTTCCCAGTAAGATGCAACAGTCTTGGGTGCCATGTTTTTATGTAAGAGAACGGGAGAATGCCTTTTCTTCGTAAATGGACTGATATATTGGAGAAAGACTTTACGTCATTTAAAAGTAGCCTATCTTTTCTTCTGTCCTTGGAGAATTTTTTTTATCTCTTAACATTACTATAATATGCTTTGTTAATAGTTTCTGATTACTATTACTCAGAGCAAGATGAAACCTTCCAATTTCCATCTCATTTATTTTCTCAATTCTGACTTTTTAAAAACTCCTTTTCTGTATTGATTGTTTTGGTCACAAGCAAGCTGCCTTTCACGTAGGCCAGAACCCTAGAGTCAACTGCTACTTTTGTTCACAGTAAGACTTTCTATTCTTGTGTTCTTGTGACAGATCTTTACTTACTGAGGATGGAATTAAAAAGTAACAAAAAATTTCAAAGATCGTTAGAAAGATCACAGATTGACCCATTTCTTGGTTAAAAAAAAAAATCAAGAAAATAGTGTTCTCATATTAAAATTTTTCCATTGAATGAAAGCATAGGGTTTTGGGTCATTACTTATAGGTAAGTTTGTATATGTAAATGTATGTGTGTACACTACATGAAAATTATATATATGCATGTATATATATTTACATAAAGCCCTGCTTCTTTATTCAGGTGGTGGGGATGGATTTCTTAAGAATGCATTTATTATGCAACTCATTTGAGCTCTAAACAGTACAAAATAGCACAAAATAAAAGGAGAAGTAGTATTGTCTCTGAAGCGCCTTGTGTATATTATTCCATTTGAAAAAGGGAGCTCTGTCATCAGGAACCCTGTAGTCACCTGGTGGAGGCACCTGTACATGAAGTTAAAAAGGTAGTAGATGCTGGTGCCTACAGGGCTCTGGCTGTGTAGGCTGGAGTAAGAAGAAAGGACTCACTTTGGGCCAGTGTGGTCATGGAGGGACACCTGGAGAAGGGACTAGAAAGAGGTGGATTCTCCCTTAGGCTCCTTTCTACTAAAAGGCCATGCACGTCCCAGGAATTTGGCTAAACCTAGGGGTAGACCAGTAGCTCTCCAACAAGGGCACATAACTGTTACCTGGTGGGGTGGGAGGGCTTGATAAACACAGGGAGCTGGACTCCCTGCCACTCCGGAGTTTCTGGTTCAGTAGGTCTGGGATGGGGCCCAAGAATTTTCACTTCTAACAAGTCCCCAGGTGAGGTGAATGCTGATTGCAAACATGAGAACCAGAGAATTCTGTGTAGACTCGGAACCCAGGCCTTTGCCTTTCTGCAACCAACAGTACCCAATCCCACTTTAAGAACTGGCAGAAAACCAAGGTTTATGTCAAGATCAGCTTGCAGCCCGCAGGATGATGTGGTTTATGGAAAGTTAAGAGGCAAAATTATTCCCCCATTTCCAGCTGCTGGAGATGCCTGGAAATACTGTAAGAGGCAAGTAATTGCACTCTACAGTGACATCTATGACCCTGAGGCAAGTGACACTTTAATAAAGACCTACCCTGGGCGGCAGGGGAGCTGAATTGTCATGGAGGAGACAAAACCAGTGAGAAATTGCCTGGGGGCAGACTGGGCTCTGCAGGGACCGTTCATTCCAGCCCATCAACAAGGAGTGAGGAATCTCCAAACTGCTTTCCACAATGGCTGAAAGAACTTAAAACGGAATTACCATTTGACCCAGTAATCTCATTTACTACTGGTTATAGAACCAAAAGAATATAAATCATTCTACCATAAAGACACATGCACACGTATGTTCATTGCAGCACTATTCACAATAGCGAAGACATGGAATCAACGTAAATGCCCATCAATGGCAGACTGGGTAAAGAGAGTGTTGTACATGTACACAATGGAATACTGCACAGCTGTAAGAAGAAGGAGATCATGGATCATGGATGGAGCTGGAGGCCATTATCCTAAACAAATTAATGCGGGAACATCCAACTAAATACCGCGTGTTTTCACGTATAAGTGGGAGCTGAACATTGAGCACATATCGTCACAAAGAAGGAAACCATAGACACTGGGGCCTTCTTGAGGGCAGAGGGTGGGAGGAGGGTGAGGATCAAACAACTACCTATCAGGTACTATGCTTATCACCTGGGTAATAATCTGTGCACCAATCTGCGCTCATTGAGGTGTCAATTACCAATACAGGTAATACACAATTCACCTATGTAATAAACCTGCACATGAACTTCTGAACCTAAAACAAAAGTTAGAAGAAGAAAAATAAAAAATAAAATAGACCAGGCGTAGTGGCTCAAGCTTGTAATCCAAGCACTTTGGGAGGCCGAGAGGGGTGGTTCACAAGGTCAGGAGATCGAGACCATCCTGGCTGCCACGGTGAAACCCCGTCTCTACTAAAAACACAAAAACAAAATGAGCCAGGTGTAGTGACGGGCGCCTGTAGTCCCAGCTGCTCGGGAGGCTGAGGCAGGAGACTGGTGTGAACCCAGGAGGTGGAGCTTGCAGTGAGCCGAGATTGCGCCACTACACTCCAGCCTGGGTGACAAAGCGAGACTCCGTCTCAAAAAATTAATTAATTAATGAATTTAATTAAATAAAGGCCAGGCATGGGGGCTCATGCCTGTAATCCCAGCATTTTAGGAGGTCGAGGCGGGAAGATCACCTGAGGTCAGGAGTTCAAGACCAGTCTGGCCAACATGGTGAAATCCCATCTCTACTAAAAATACAAAAAATAGCCAAGTACAGTGGCACGCACATGTAATCCCAGCTACTTGGGAGGCTGAGGCAGGAGAATCACTTGAATCTGGGAGATGGAGGCTGCGGTGAGCCGAGATCATGCCACTGCACTCTAGCCTGGGCAACAAAGTGAGACTTCATCTCAAATAAAATAAAATAAATAAATAAAAAACAAAAAATAGGGAGTGAAGGGAGAATGTATGTGATCCCACAATCTGGTGGTACAGGGGCGTTGGTGGACAGGACTGTGCTGCTGGGGAAGAACCCAGGAGCCCCCTCCTTGCTTCAGGGATCAGAGACAGCCACACAGTCCTGCCTGCTAAGCAGTTCCCACCATCACCACCAAGCCTGCAGAGCCTAACACTCAGACCTTTCCTGCCAGGTCACTGCAAAACAAAATGAATCATTTCTGGAGATCTAATGTACAGCATGGTGGCCACAGTTAATGATACGGTATTGTAGACTTTTAATTTCCTAAGAAGATAGATCTTAAATTAGATCTTCTCACCAGCCCCCACACACAGTGGTTCTAATTAGATGGAGGTAATGGATGTGTCAATTAGCGTGATTTTGGAACTCCTGGGCTCAAGTGACCCTCCTGACTTGGTTTCCCAAGTCACTGGGATTATACGTGTGAGCTAATTTTTTATTTTTTGTAGAGACAGTGTCTTGCTATTTTGCCCAGCCTGATTTGAACTCCTGGGCTCATGAGGTCCTCCTGACTCGGCTTCCCAAATCACTGGGATTACAGGTGTGAGCCACCAAAATCTGTATATGTCAACAACATCTCAATAAAGCTGTTAAAAATAAATCTGCGGGTGTAAAAACTAAACCACAAATGCCTTTGTTAGAGAGACGGGGTCTGTCTTGCTCTGTTGCCCAGGCTGGAGTGCAGTGGTGCCATCATAGCTCACTGCAGCCTCGAACTCCTGGGCTCAAGCCATCCTCCTACCTCACTCTCCAGAGTAGCTGGGACACAGACATGCACCACCACGCTTGGCTAATTTTTTATTTTTTGTAGAGACAGGGTCTTGCTCTGCTGCCCAGGCTTGTCTTGAATGCCTGGCTTTAAGTGATCCTACCACCGTGGCCTCCTAAAGTGCTGGGATTACAGGCATAAGCCACTGTGCCTGGCCTGAAAATATTAATTTAAGGAGATCATTTAAGAACAATTTAAGAAGAGAACAAAACCACCCTCTCCAGCTAATGCCCAGAGTGGGTTGCCAAGGCATGAAATCTATCAGCCAACTTTTAGAGAGGGGAAAGCCTAGGTTTCCTTATCTAAGGAGGGGTGACAATGCAGCTCATGCATCTCCCAGGGACAGGGCGGAGTAAACGAATCTGTCATTCATCAACTGTAAGAAGCTTTAAATATACCCCACAGATGATCAAGCAGCTCTGCTCACAAACGTGGACACACCAAGAGGAAGGGACACCATGTCACAAACCTTGATTCCTAGTTCAATATTTTCTCCTCCGTACACATCCATGCCAGGATCCAGAAGACCGATTTCACCAAAGAACTTCCTGTTGACCACAAACGAACAGCCTATCATGGCTGGGGTCCTGTGGGAGGGAGAAAGAAAGGAAGCTCATTGAGGTGTCAGCACCAGAAGCTCTTCCATTGGTACTGTCCTAGCATGTACTGGGTTCCAGTCTAGCAAATCAAGTCATTTCCCTCAATTCCCACACCTCCTCTCTCTGTAAGGTTGTCTTTTTTTTTTTTTTTTTAAGTCAGAGTTTGCTCTTGTTGCCCAGGCTGTAGTGCAGTGGTACCATCTTGGCTCACGGCAACCTCCGCCTCCCGGGTTCAAGCGACTCTCCTGTCTCAACTTCCTGAGTAGCTGGGATTACAGGCATGCATCACCATACCCGGCTAATTTTGTACTTTTAGTAGAGATGGGGTTTCTCCATATTGGTTAGGCTGGTCTCGAACTCCCAACCTCAGGTAATCCGCCCACCTCAGCCTCCCAGAGTGCTGGGATTACAGGCTTGAGTCACAGAGCCTTAGCTTCAGAAGCATCTAGGGATAATGCGGCTCACTCGTAGATGGTGTAAGGGCTGGTCTCATGTATCCCTTGGCGTCTGCACACATAGCAAGTGGTCCCTGCTGCACTCTGTTGACAGTTGAGTGATAGGATGGGGATCCTTGTGCAGTCTCAAAGAAGCTTGGATGTGAGAAGCAAGATGCATCACTCCCCACCCCAGGAAAAAGAGAATGAGCAAGCTAGGAGTGCAACAGGAAACTGGAGAGAAGGAGATTGCAAACAAGGGCTCCAACCTCCATGTTATGGTGGGAGAAAGTGGACCAGGGTGGGGTCTTTAGAAAAGGGTGAAGACTCAGGGAAGAAACACATCCTAGTGCCTAGAGGCATCCATCAGAAATGGCAAGGAGACCACCGCAGCCCGCAGAGAGGAGGTCTCCGCAGGACAGACAGAGAGAGCACCTGTAGAGTAACCATGAAGTCGGGACAAAGGATTATTTTATTTTTATATAAATTCATCCCCTTGGTTGTTTCTTCCGGGGAAGGCTAAAGGCACAAGTTGACCTATTGAAAATTAGAGACAAGAATCATGTGAGGCAACCTGTCAGAACAACTATTATTAAAAAGTAAAAAAGGCCAGGCGTAGTGGCTCACGCCTGTAATCCCAGCAGTTTGGGAGGCCGAGGCGGGCGGATCACAAGGTCAGGAGATCGAGACCATCCTGGCTCACACGGTGAAACCTTGTCTCTACTAAAAATACAAAAGAATTAGCCGGGCGCGGTGGCAGGCGCCTGTAGTCGCAGCTACTCGGGAGGCTGAGGCAGGAGAATGGCGTGAACCTGGGAAGTGGAGCTTGCAGTGAGCCAAGATCGCACCACTGCACTCCAGCCTGGATGACAAAGTGAAACTCTGTCTCATTAAAAAAAAAAAAAAAAAAAAAAGGAAAAGTAAAAAAAACCAAACCAAACCAAACAAAAAACCACCAGATGTTGGTAAGGTTGTGGAGAAAAAGAAACACTTATACACTGTGGCTGGCAGTGTAAAATAGTTTAGCCCCTGTGGAAAGCAGTTTGGACATTTCTCAAAGAACTGAAAGTAGAACTCCCATCCAACCAAGCAATCCCATTAATGGGTATACACTCAAAGGAAAATAAATCCTTCTACCAGAAAGACACCTGTATCCCCATGTTCATTGCAGCAATATTCACAATAGCAAAATCATGAAATCAACCCAGGTGCTCATCAATGGTGGACTGGATGAAGAAAATGTGGTGCATATACACCATGGAATACTATACAGCCAGAAAAAAGGAACAGCATTGTGCCCTTTGCTGCAGCATGGACACAGGCGTTCAACACTAGCACGGAAAAGCTGTTTCCCAGATTTCAGTCCAGGGATCAACTTCATCAGCATCAACCCAGTAACTCCTTAGAAAATGCAGCTTCTGGCCAGGCTAACAAGCAAATTAACGCAGGAACAGAAAATCAAATACCATATGTTCTCACTTGTAAGTGACAGTGAAACATTGGGTACACACAGGCTAACAATAGACAGGATCTCCAAAAACAGGTAGAGAGGGAGAGGGGAGAGTTGAAAAACTACATATTGGGTACTCTGTTCACAATTTGGGTGATGGGATCAACAGACGCCCAAACTTCAGCATCACTCAATACACCCATGTATCAAATCTGCACATGTACCTCTTGTATCCAAAATTCTTAAAAAATCACATGAGAGCTGGGCGCAGTGGCTCACACCTGTAATCCCAGTACCTTGGGAGGCCGAGGCAGGCAGATCACAGGGTCAGGAGATCGAGACCATCCTGGTCAACATGGTGAAACCCTGTCCCTACTAAAAATACAAGAATTAGCCAGGCGTTGTGGTGCGTGCCTGTAGTCCCAGCTGCTTGGGAGGCTGAGGCAGGAGAATTGCTTGAACCTGGGAGGTGGAGGTTGCAGTGAGCTGAGATCGCGCCACTGCACTCCAGCCTAGGCAACAGAGTGAGACTCCGTCTCAAAAATCAATCAGTCAATCAATCATGTGAGACAATACAACACATGCATATATGTGCAGGGATTGATGGGAATGCTGTATTATTCTACCATGTTCTTTGCAATGTTGTATGAGGTATGGGACCATGTGTTGTAAATGAGAAAAACCATACTGATAAATATTAAGTATTGTATTACATTGTGCATTGTAGCATAGTATCAACAGATAATTTATTATATCTTTTTGCCTCTGTTTCTAGACTTTATAGGAATCCTTACATAATACATTCATTGAGTAAATATTTTCTCAGCATCTACCAAGTCATGCCCTTTTCTATAGCTGGATGTACTCTAGATCCCAGATGCAGCTGGAGATCACTATCCTAAGCAAATTAACTCAAGAACAGAAAACCAAAGACTGCATGTTCTCACTTGTAATTTGGAGCTAAGCATTGGGCATACATGGAGATAAAGATGTCTATGGCATTTTGCTGGTGCTGTAGAAGGTGGGAAAACAGAAGACATACCTCTGTCATCCAAGCAACTAAGAGTGAATATAATAATAATATAATTATTATTATTGTTATTGCAACTATTTATTGAGCAATTTCCTGTCTCAAGCACAAGGTACAAAGTACTTTCCATGCACATCTCGTGTATGCACAGCCACAACCCACTGAAGGAGGTAGAACCATCCCCATTGAACAACTGAGGCACATGGAGATTAGGTGACCTGAGTCACAGAATAGAGCTCAGCATCTGCCTGGCTTCAAAGCCCTTGGTTTTAGCCCTTTTGCTTAACTGCACGCCTTAGAAAAGGCTTCATGGAGGAACTGGTAAATGCCCACACTGCCAAAGGCCAGAAACACCGTTACGATGCTTCCCTGGGCAAAAGAGACACCTCATGCAGGAGGCCCATTGAAACACCACTGGGGCCACCAGGAAGCTACTAGGTGGAATTCTTTGAAGCGGGAAGTGTGGACTGTAGTCTCAGACCCTCATTGGCCGTTTCTGACTTCTAACTTGACTTTGACCTTTGCATCCCAGTTTCTGATTCCACAGAAAGCCACTAGGTACCCACGTGGTGAGGCAGCAGTGGATGAGCCTCTTCATTCACCTTCAGTGGTGGCACCAGCATGAAATGTGTAGAGTTGAATGCTGGTGCTGCCGCTGAAGACTATAATTGCATAAGTCAATGGAGCACTCTAGATCCCAGTTAAATCTCTGCAGGGGGCCGGCGCGGTGGCTCATGCCTGTAACCCCAGGACTTTGGGAGGCTGAAGTGGGCGAATCACAAGGTCAGGAGTTTGAGACCAGCCTGACCAACATGGTGAAACCCTGTCTTTACTAAAGATACAAAAATTAGCTGGGCATGGTGGTGTGCACCTGTGATCCCAGCTACTCAGGAGGCTGAGGCCGGAGAACCACTTCAACTTGGGAGGTGGAGGTTGCAGTAAGCCAAGATCGTGCCACTGCACTCCAGCCTGGGTGACAGAGCGAGACTCCATCTCAAAAACACAAACAAACAAAAATTTCTACAGGGTATTGTTGTGTGGATTAAACAAGAGAAAACCTGCAATGGGCCCAGTGCACAGAGCAGGAGCTCAATAAGTCATGTGCCTTCACCTTCTTACTGGGAGGTGCCTTCTGTGTTCTTACAGAAATCTCAAGCCAATCACACTTATGCAAACAGGACCTTGCTTCTGCTAGTGTAGCAGGGCCACCCTGGACTATGCCAGGGAAATGCATGGCTTCTAATGTCCACCATTTCTTTCCAGCTCTTAGCCCCTTTTAGAGAAGCAGCCTGACCTTTAGTCTGGAAAAGCACTGAATGAATCCATTCCCTGGCCTCAGCTAACAGAACCAGAAAATGAGCACTGATCCCAAGCCTGGTCAGATTATGTTTCCTCTGAAGCTTGGAATTAGGTTTCTCCTGAAGGGGTGGCTTTGGAAATGAAGACAGCTCTAGGAGCGAGAACTCAATAGGCTTATACATGTTCAGGGCTCAGGCTGCCATTATGGGCAGTTCCTGAGGGGCTCCATGCACATGGATGATTGAGCAGAAGGAGGAGGCACATGGACAATGGAGACTACATGGGTGTGGGGGTGACTGGCTACCCGGGAACCCTGGCTTTCCATCTGCTGAGAGCCCTGGCTCTGCTCTCTGCCCCTAAGTTATAGGAGGGTCCTTTGTGTCTTTGCAATTGGTCCTTCTCCACATAAACCGTGTTAGATAAGTTTCTGTTCTTTGCACCCAAATGGTGATGATGACCTATGCTAACCCCTCCTACTTACGATCCAGAGCAGGAAAAAAAAAAAAAAAAAAAAAAGGTTTATCTCACAGCCAGAAGAGGAAGGTTGCAGGCAAGATTCCTTCTGGAAGAGCTGGAGTCAGAGTCTACCCAAGACACAGGTACCTGGGTATGCTGGCATCAGCACAGAAGTAGAGGACAGAGAGATGTCCTTGGTGTTAGCTCCATTTTCTAGATAGCATTTGTGAGCACATCAAGAAATTCTGGTAAGTTATAAAAAATCTCCCCAAAAGCCTATGCTTGGAGTCTGAAAACATCCAGCATTGACAAGAGTGTAGTGAAGACCCTGCTCTGAGATTCTGCTTTCTAAACTCTCAGAGGCAAACAGCGCAGTTAAAACCACAGAAAGCGCTCAGGCCACCAACTCTCCCAAAGCAGTGGCTTTGGGCATTGCCCTGTGTGCGGAAAAGTTGTTTCCCAGAGTTCAGTCTAGGGGCCGACTGTACCAGCATCAACCCAATAACTCCTTAGAAAATGCAGCTTCTGGCCAGGTGCAGTGGCTTGCGCCTGTAATCCCGGCACTTTGGAGGTCAAGGTGGGCTGATCATCTGAGGTCAAGAGTTCAAGACCAGCCTGGCCAACATGGGAAAACCCCCATCTCTACAAAAACAACAAACAAACAAACAAAACACACACACACACACACAAATTAACCAGGCCTAGTGGCATGCACCTGTAATCCTAGCTACTTGGGAGACTGAAGCAGGAGAATTGGTTGAACCCAGGAGGCGGAGGTTACAGTGAGCCGAGATCACACCACTGCACTCCAGCCTGGGGGAAAGAGCGAGACTCTGTTTCAAAAAA
This sequence comes from Piliocolobus tephrosceles, assembly GCF_002776525.5. Lineage (NCBI taxonomy): Eukaryota > Metazoa > Chordata > Mammalia > Primates > Cercopithecidae > Piliocolobus > Piliocolobus tephrosceles. The sequence continues at coordinate 19,059,370 of NC_045441.1, read as the reverse complement.
AAAAAAAAAAAAAAAAGAAAAGAGCCAAAAAATGCAGCTTCTTGGGTCTGGTCCAGAACCATGGACTGGGTCCAGAGACGAAACTCAGAGATTTGTGTTTGCACCTGCGGGACCGTGCTGTGCCTGTGGAGCCTTCTACCCCACTGGATGTTCAGGTATCTCCCTGACAGCAGAAAAGTTATGCCTGTCATTTTTCATGGTATTTCCAGCAGCTAGAGCACTCACCAAATACTGCTGAGCGAATGAATGTGCAGAACAGATCTGGGGGAGGACTCCTTCTAGGGAAGAGCGCCATGATGCTTCAGGAACCAACTGGGTATCAGGGGAGTGTGTTCTAACTAGGAGTGGGAGGGAGGGATGAAATATGGAGGAAGGAGAGCAGGATGAAGTGCCAGAGACAGGATGGAGAAGAGAGGAGAGAAGGGGAGAGGAAAGGAGAGAGGAAAGAGGGGAGGAGACAGAGGGATCAGAAGCTCATCACATCACCTTCACGGAGAAGGGGAGTAGACAGTCTTCCTCCTCTTCCAGATCCCCCTCAGTTACCCTTTGGGTAACATCTTTCCCTGTCAAGCAGCCTGATTTTTTTTTTTTCTTGAGATGGAGTCTCGTCCTGTTGCTTAGACTAGGGTGCAGTGACGCCATCTCAGCTCACTGCAACCTCCGCCTCCTGGGTTCAAGCAATTCTCCTGCCTCAGCCTCCCAAGTAGCTGGGATTAAAGGCAACCACCACCATGCCTGGCTAATTTTTGTATTTTTAGTAGAGACAGGGTTGCACCATGTTGGTCAGGCTGGTCTCGAACTCCTGACCTCAAGTGATCCACCTGCTTCAACCCCTCAAAGTGCTGGGATTAAAGGTGTGAGCCACCGCGCCCAACCCAGCCTGATATTTTAATGTAACTGGGTTTTATCTGGATGGTATCTGTGGCTGTGGGTGGTAAGGAGAGAAGGCTTCACAGCATGACTTGCCCGAAGTCCCCTCTCTGGTGGAAACAGTTCTGCTCAGCACATGTGACAGGGTTCTCTATCAGAGTCCTGGGGTTTCTCACAACAAAGTGGCAAGGTTTCCATTTGGTATGTCTTCGTTCAAACCAGGACAGGGCAGGTCATCAGCCCAGAGGTGCCCAGGAGGCCGTGGGAAACCAAACCTCCACCTGTGTCCCAAGCAGGCACTATCAGAACTTACAGATGAAGGGGAGGAGGTAAGCCCAGTGCAGTAGGGATGTGGAATGAATGTGTGACAATGGTCGCTGTTGGTGTCACAGGAAAATTGTCCTAACTGGCCGGGTGCGTTGGCTCATGCCTGTAATTCCAGCACTTTGGGAGGCTGAGGTAGGCAGAATACTTGAGGTCAGGACTTCGAGGCCAGCCTGGCCAACATGGTGAAACCCCATCTCTGCTGAAAATACAAAAATGAGCCAGGTGTGGTGGCAGGCACCTGTAATCCCAGCTACTTGGGAGGCTGAGGCAGGAAAATCACTTGAACCTGGGAGGAGGAGGTTGCAGTGAGCAGAGATCATGCCAATATGCTCCAGCCTGGTGACAGAGTGAGACTCCATCTCAAAAAAAAAAAGAAAAAGAAAAAAAAGAAAAAAGAAAAGAAAAGAAAAGAAAAAAAAAAAAAGAAAATTGCCCATCACGACCAAAATCTACTTACAGAGCCTGACAGAGGCTGGAAAGGAGAGGCTGGGACTGGCCCCAGCAGGTGACCCTCCCTGGAAGCAGAAGCAGAAAGCCACTGTTCTGCAAACACCAAGCCTTCCCTATAGTGCTAGGAGCTGGCAAGACCCCTGCCAGGTGGCTAATGTCTAACTGGTGATCACTGTGGAGGACATTAAATAATGAAAGGGCATATCTCCCTGGGCAGGGTGGCTCATGCCTGTAATCCTAATACTTCGGAAGACTGAGACAGGAGGATCGCTTAAGTTCAGGAGTTTGAGACCACCTCGGGCAACAAAGCAAAAATTACAAAAATCCCTGTCACTACACAAAATAAAAAATTAGCCAGGTATGGTGGCTCACACCTGTAATCCCAGCACTTTAAGAGGCCGAGGTGGGAGGCTTGCTTGAGCTTAGGAGTTTGAGGCCAGCCTGGGCAACACAGGGAGACCGTGTCTCTACGAAAAATAAAAAATGAGTCAGGTGTGGTGGCATGTGTCTATAGTCCTAGCTACTTGGGAGCCTAAGTTGGGATGATGTCTTGAACCTGGGAGGTTGAGGCTGCAATGAGCTATTATCGCACCACTGTACTCCAGCCTGGGTGATGGAGTGAGACCCTGTCTCAAAAATTTTAAGAAGAAAAAAAAGAAAAGACAAATCTGCCCATGTACAGGCCAGTCAGTGCTGCTGGTGAGCTCAGTGGGCACCTTATTTGTACTCTGGAGCTACCTGCCTGGACTGATAAACGAGGGGCTGTCCTTGTCCTCTGACTGGGCGTCCCCACCAGCAGCCCAGCCACGGAAGCTGCAGTTGATACCACCTGGGGCCTGATGAGACCTGAGAACATGAGTCTCCAGCCTCATCCTTCAAACTCAACGGCGATTACGACCATGAGTACAAACATTTCCATTTAAAATCATTCAAAAATGACAATCACATTAAGGGATCTGCCAAAGCCTAATAGCTCCATTACAGAAGAGAAGAACAGAAATTAAAAATAATCACTTATTGTTGCTGTTACAGAAATATATGCAACACACACAACAGTTTCCACTGAATGACAGAAAAGCAAAGGAACAGACAGTGAGGAGAGGGTGGGGGCCCCAGAGATTGGCACCAAGACATATACAGCTTTCTCGAGCTCATTGTGTTTTCTTTTCATAGGTGACAAAGGGCTCATCTGAATTCTAGATGCTTCCCCTCCTCTACATCTTTCAATGGCTCACTATTCCCTTCTGAATTAAGTACAAGTTCTTCCTTGGCATCTCTGCCTCTCTCAATTCCTTTCCAGCCATCAACCTGATAAATCCTTTGGCCTGGCTACTCTACACCAGGGGTCCTCAACCCCCAGGCACTGGACCATGGACCAGCACCAGTTCGTGATCTGTTAGGAACCAAGTGGCCCATCAGGAAGTGAGCAGCAGGCAAGTGAGTAAAGCTTCATCTGTACTGACAGATGAGGTTTCCTATCACTTGCATGACCGCCTGAGCTCCACCTCCTGTCAGATCAGCAGTGGCATTAGATTCTCATAGTTGTGCAAACTCTACTGTGAACTGTGCATACGAGGGATCTAGGTTGCAAGCTCCTTATGAGAATCTAGTGACTGATGATCTGTCACTGTCTCCCATCACCCCCAGAAGGGACTGTCTAGTTGCAGGAAAATAAGCTCAGGACTCCCACTGATTCTACATGATGGTGAGTTGTAGAATTATTTCATTATATATTACAATGTAATAATAATGATTTCTAGTTGAAGCCTTGTGTCCCTGCGTTGTACGTCAATGAGTGAGGCTGTTGGTATGGGAAGAGCAGGCTCCAGTGGTGGAGAGAAAAGAAGGAGCTAGAAACCAGAGAGTGTGAGCCAGGTGCAGTGGTGCACACCTGTAATCCTAGCACTTTGGGAGGTCCGGGCTAGGGGACTGCTTGAGTTCAGGAGTTTGAAAACAGACTGGGCAGCATAGTGAGACCATGTGTTTCTACCAAAAATAATTTTTTAAAAAAATAATCAGGCATGGTGGTGCACACCTATATTCCCAGCTGCTTGGGAGGCTGAGGCTGGAGGATCACTTGAGCCTGGGAGTTGGAGGCTGTAGTGTGCTATGATCACACCACTGCACTCCAGCTTGGGTGACAGAGCCAGACCCCATCTCAAAAAAAAAAGACAAAAAACAAAACAGAAAATCTGCTGATCCATAGCCTATAAATTAGGGGAGTGTCTATCTCCAGAATGCACTAGAAGGCAGCCCCTTTGGACCAATGTCTTCCACCCACCCGTCATTCCCCTGTTTGGTGACATTCTCCCACTTGGATGCCTGCTTGTCACCACATGGCTGGCCATCTCAGTCACCTGTTGGGCACAAGTCCTGGTGTTGTCATGTCTTACCTTTGCTTTTCCCCAACACCTATCACCTCTTGACATTCTCTTAGACCCCAGCCACCTGCTGGTCTCTGTTTTCTGGCAGCCATGTCTCCAAATTCTACCATGATGATGGTCCCTTGACCCAGGGATCAGGGGCTGACTCTATTGTCTATTTCCTGATTCCCACTGGCCTGCTGGGACTTGCTGCTTTTCTCTGACCTCAGACTCAAACAGCTGCCGTTTCCTTTGGTCTTAGCTCTGCTTCAGCTGTTTGCTAAGCACTTCCACATTCCAAAGCCCTGTGTGTAGAACACTCATCCTCACCCCTGGAGTTGTCCTGGTATGAATGAATGTCTGCAAATCCAACCCTCAAGGTGTAATCAGTACTGAGTATTTTGGTAGTACCGCCAACCTCTTTGGCAATCAGTAGGTTGCTTAATGCAAATTCACTAATTTCAGGCTGGGTGCGGTGGCTCATGCCTATAATCCCAGCATGTTGGGAGGCTGAGGTGGGCAGATCACCTGAGGTCAGGAGTTCGAGACCAGCTCGGGCAACGTGGCGAAACCCCATGTCTGCTAAAAATACAAAAATTAGCCGGGCATGGCGGTGCATGCCTATCGTCCCAGCTACTCAGGAGGCTGAGGCATGAGAATTGCTCGAACCTGGGAGGTGGAGATTGCAGTGAGCCGGGATCATGCCACTGCACTCCAGCCTGGGCAACAGAGCGAGACTCCGTCTCAAAACAAAAACAAAAACAAAAAGAAATTCACTAATTTCAGTGCATTTTGTTATAATATCAGCAATGATGAATTCTTTTATACCATTTCCTAATACATTAGAATAAATGCTCATGCGGATATTACCCTTTTGTAATCATATCACACATCCAGTCTATACCCACTGGCACAGGCACCATTATTGTAAGCAAACTGGCAGGGTCTCCAGGGATCATAGGAATTTACTCAATTTGAGCAATCAGCCTGTTTTACAGCCTCCTCTCCTGAAGCCTGTTTCTTCCTAAACCCTATATGGTCACCTAGTTGGTTAAAACCAGCTCCTGACAGATCCCCCAGTGATTTATAGATGAACTCAAGTGAACTTTCTCATGACAGTGCTAAACAGAACTACAGCTCTGTTACCATCACATGCAACCTGGGTGCTGGCATGATGGCATGATGGCTCCCTGTGCCTGCGCCACCGGGAACCCTCCTCTGCATGTAATGACACACCCTCTCCCCTCTCCATCACCCCATAAAACCCTCCTGTTGCTTTCCCACGGGAGACACTGCTTTGGAGGATACTCTCCATGCTCTCCTTCCTTGTGACAAGTGATCAATCCAAGTGATCAATAGGATCAAAGCCTGTGTTCTCCTGGGGAGTTGCTTGTTTCCATTTCCCCACGCAAATGGATCCTGTTTTGGAGGGATAACGGTAAGCCACAGTGACCAAAAGACCAGGCAGGGAAGGAGGAGGAGAACAAGATAGGAGCATATCACTCAGGCCGACAGCACCCTTTATTGGGCATCTCAATGCATCTGGTGCTACCTTAGGACAATCTATGATTATTTACTTTTTCTTTTCTTTTCTTTCTTTTCTTTTTTTTTTTTTTTCCAAGATGGACTCTCACTCTGTCCCCTGGGCTGGACTGCAGTGGCATGATCTCAGCTGACTGCAACCTCCGCCTCCCGGATTCAAGCAATTCTCCTGCCTCAGCCTCCCTAGTAGCTGGGATTACAGGCATCTGCCACTATGTTCAGCAAATTTTTTGAATTTTTAGTAGAGATCAGGTTTCAACATCTTGGCCAGGCTGGTCTCGAACTCCTGACCTCGTGATTTGCCTGCCGCAGCCTCTCAAAAGGCTGGGATTACAGGCGTGAGCCACCGCACCTGGCTGATTATTTCTTTTTTAATTTTAATGTTTAAAATGTATTTATTTTTAATACATAAGACAGAAAAAAATACCTGCACTCCAGGCTGGAATGCAGTAGTACAATCTCGGCTCACTGCAGCCTCGATCTCCCGGCTCAAGCAATCCTCCCACCTCAGCTTCTCAAATATCTGGGACTATAGGCACGCACCACCATGTCCTGCTAATTTTCTTCTTTTGGTAGAAACAGGGTCCCACTCTGTTGCCCAGGCTGGTCTCTGACTCCTGGCCTCAAGCGATCCTTACACCATGGCCTCTCAGAATGCTGGGATTACAGCTGTGAGTCACTGCGCCTGGTTGGTTCATGATTACTTCTAATCCTCCAAGCAGCTCTATTTGGTAGATATTATTAGCCCTGTTTTCCAACTGGGGCTCAGAGGTTCAGTAACCTGACCAAGGGGAAACATACGCAAATAAGTGCAGAGTTAGGGGCAACCCAGGGGGCCTCTGATCTCTCACCCCTCCTAGGTACCCAACTACCTCCCAGACCAGATCATCTCACAATGGCAGCAGCTAAGAGCTCTTGCACTGGGTAAAATAAGTGATCCCACTTCGAAGATTTCTGGGAACTTGCAGCTGCTAAACACTAAAAATATAATTTTGAGGAAGGAGTTGGCTGGCTTGAATAGAATTCTCTACTGGCACAGTACGGTAATTTAATGCCCAGAGTTCCAATTGCCTCTGCTATACATATAAATACCAAAAGGACAAGTCGGCCGTCTTTTAAAACAATCAGACACTGCATCCAGCTCACAAATAATCTCACAAGAAAACAGGACCCAAAGGCCAGTGCTTTGCCTTTAAGAGGAAGTAGCACTTTCACCTTTGTGGCTGAAAAGATAATTCATGCTGAAACGGCAACTTCCTTCAGATTGGAAAGTGAATTGTCAAGGAATTAAGAGCGTTTCCTTTTGTAGGATAAAGGAAGCGTTCATCTCTCTGGGGTGTGATTTTTCACAGATGCAGAAAAAAATGCCAGTGGGGATTGAAGTTGCCAGTCTCAAAACGCATTTCCTTGGCTGACTGATTTCTGTCTGGGCTTGTTTTATTAAAACAAAGACCCACGAAACTCCCTAGTAAGATATTCCCTTTAAGCAATTTTCTCTGGAAAATACTTTTACTTTTTGGTAATCATACTTCCTTGAAGCTTTGAGAAACTGATTTGCAAATAAGCGTGGAAGAGTGTTTTTGTAAATGCACTATGCTTCTTAAGAAGTGGTAACACATTAAGCCGCTGTCAGCCACCGATACTTTATATATACTGTGTATGTATATTTTAAAGTGTCTGGTGAGCTATCTTGTGAGATGAGACATGGTTGAGTGAATGTTTGGGGAAAAGAAAAAGAGAAAGGTCTAGAACAGGCATCAGCAGCAAACTACACTGCCTATTTTTGTCTGGCCAGAGAATTAAGGATTTTTTTTTTTTTAACAGATGAACACTTACAATTGATTTGATGATGACGGGAACACTAACTTTGAATCTAAACAAAGCGACGTGTCACCTGTACACACAAAAATTCGAATGTTCTCATTAGTCGACCCAGACTACAAAAAAAAAAAAAAACAAAAAACCAAAAACACCCAGACTCATTAAGGTTACATTTTGGATTTTGTCAATAAAATATTTGTAGAAATCAGGTTTTGCACTTTGTTTATACTTACCCACAAAATAGCCTTGATTTTGCCTAAAATATTAACTATCCAGCCCATCAGAGAAAAATTTCACCAACCTCTGTGCTAGAAGATGAAGCCATGGAGGAGAGTACAGTCTCAATGGACTGAGAGAGACTGGCAGAAAGGTGACTATGTTTTTGTTTTGTTTTGTTTTTGAGACTTGCTCTGTGGCCCAGGCTGGAGTGCAGTGGCGTTATCTCGGCTCACTGCAACCTCTGCCTCCTGGGTTCAAGCCATTCTCCTGCCTTGGCCTCCTGAGTGGCTGACATTATAGGCGCCTGCCACCACGCTCGTCTAATTTTTGTTACTTTTAGTAGAGACGGGGTTTCACCATGTTAGCCAGGATGGTCTCGATCTCCTGACCTCAAGTGATCCACCTGCCTTGGCCTCCAAAAGTGCTGGCATTATAAGTGTGAGCCACCACACCCGGCCATTTCTTTCTTTTTTTTTTTTTTTTGAGACAGAGTCTCACTCTGTCACCAGGCTGGAGTGCAGTGGCGTGATCTCGGTTCGCTGCAACCTTCATTTCCCAGGTTCAAGAGATTCTCCTGCCTTAGCCTCCTGAGTATCTGGGCTCACAGGCACACGCCACCAGGCCCAGTTAATTTTTGTATTTTTTACTAGAGACAGGGTTTCGCCATGTTGGCCAGGCTGGTCTTGAACTCCTGACCTCAGGTGATCGCCTGTCTCAGCCTCTCAAAATGCTGGACCACAGACATGAGCCACTGCACCCAGCTAGGAAGGTAACTCTGAAAGAATAAATGGGGACTCGGGTGAAGAGAAAGACTTGAAAGACCCATCAGCCTCCTTTTCATCAAAAGGAGGGCAATAATCCCTCTTCAACTTCCAGGGCTGACGCAAGAACAACTTTGATAAAAGCTTTAGGATGTACATTTGAGAACAGCATCAGGCTAGCAACACCAACAGTGTTCCGAAAAGAAAGAAATTCGAATATTGAGATTTCTGCATGGTAGAGAAGTTTTCTGAGAATGTTTTAGGATATCCCATACCAATGCAGGCACTATGGGATAAAACAAAATGCAAAGAAAGTAATTGAGACCAGATGTGGTGGTTCACACCTGTAATCCCAGAGTTTTGGGAGGCTGAGGTAGAAGGACTGCTTGAGGCCAGGAGTTCGAGACCAGCCAGGGGGCAACATAGAGAGACCCTATCTCTACCAAAAAAAAAAAAAAGGTAGCTGGGTGTGGTGGTGTGCACCTGTAATCCCAGCTACTCTGGAGGCTGAGGAGGGGGGATCGCTTGAGCCCAGGGGTCTACAGCCTGGGCCACAGAGAAAGAACCTGTTGCTTTAAAAAGGTTAAAAATAAAAATAAATAATTGGGAATTAGAAGACAAAGAGCAAAAAAGATCATGTCAAGAGGGCCATATGCAGTGACTCATGCCTATAATCCTAGCACTCTGGGAGGCCAAGGTGGGTGGATCACCTGAGGTCAGGAGTTCAAGACCAGGCTGGCCAACATGGTGAAACCCTTGTCTCTAATAAAAAATAAAAAATAAAAACAGCTGGGTGTGGTGGCTCACGCCTGTAGTCCCAGATACTCGGGAGGCTGAGGCAGGAGAATCACTTGAGCCCGGGAGGCAGAGGCTGCAGTAAGCCGAGACTGTGCCACTGCACTCCACCCTGGGTGATGAAGTAAGACTCTGCCAAAAAAAAAAAAAAAAAAATGATGCCAAGGATAAGTTTAGCAGACAAAATGCAGGCTTTGACATATTATATATTTAATAAGAGTGTACCAAAAATTCAGCTCCAAGTTCTTTCATCCCAACTATAGACAGAATCGTTGGATGAATCTGTAGTGTCTAAAAGGTTTTTTATAAGAGAGGGATAGTTACTTGACCACTAAGACCCAAGAGAAATTTCTCTACTGAGTGACTTGGTCTCCTTAACCAAGTCTCCTTAACACCCCACTTCAGCAAAAACAATAAGCTCCACAAATCTGATTTTTAAAATGCTTCTCAGTACTGGCCTATGATGTTTACCAAGGACAGTCAGATGTCAGCAACTGTTCTTGGGAACAAATGAGATTCAGATAAGAAGACAGCTTTCTGATGGCCTTGCGTATATAAAGGCTACAGTAGCAGCAAAATAGTTGTAAGAAAGTAGTCAAGTAAAAGAGTGTAATAATTTATTTTGAAACATATGAATGGGCTTTTTCTATGCTGGATTTGCCATCTCATCCAGAGGCAGCTGTAGCCTTGATCTGGGGGAAGACTGCCAGAGCTGAGATAGAAAGAAAAGCAAAGGAGGTGTTAATTTTCTGTTGTGACTATAAAATAGATTCCTGAAGTTAACTGCTGAAGTGATAGTCTCTAAGCCCGGATTTCAAGTGCATGAGCCGTGCATCAGAGAAAGAAAAGCATTTGCTAAATTCCAAAAGCCTCCCTTTAGATATTAAGGACAGCAGACCGGTGAAGCCAGAGGATGGTGGCTGTGACAAAGCCATGGGGCTCACTGCTGGCTCACCTTACAATCAACAGGGGAACCTTGATAACTTACCTGTGTTCACTGCACTCCCAGACACTGGTTTGATGGGTCTACATCCACATTTGATTCTAAAGCACAACCAGGGTTGAGAATCACTGACGTTAGGGGTAGTTCCAACCCCAAAAAAGGCTGATATAATTTGGATGTTTCTCCCTTCCAAATCTCATGTCGAAATGTGATCACCAGTGTTATAAATGGGGGCTGATGGGACGTGTTTGGGTCATGAGGGAAGATCCCTCATGAATGGTTTGGCACTCTCCCCATAGTAATGAGTTCAAAGTAATGGTAATAAGACAAAGCTGTTGGGCTCCCAGATGGCTCACTTTGGGATCACCTGGGGAATCTTGAAAAATGACCTGTGTTCAGGTGCACTCCCGGACACTGGTTTGACTAGTCGACGTCCGTATTTGATTCTAAAGCAATTAGAATCTCGATTTAATGGAGCAATTGTCCTGAAAGAGATGAAGTTTTCAACTGGAAGAAACTGAGTTACCTTGACACAAAAAGATTAGTTTTCTTTGCCATCATCGGTGAACACGAGGGCTGGAGAGCAAGTTGAATTCTTATTTGGAAAAATAAAGTCACCCTTTCTTACATCTGACTTGCAACTAAAATTTTAATTGTGTTATAGGTTTTAAATTATTGTAGAAGAATGAACAGAACTCTGAGACACCAACAGATACTTAGCAGAGGGGAAGAAAAAGAACAAGGATTCAATATGAAAAACAACTTTTCTGGCAAGTAATTTGGCAATCTGTCTTGCATTAAAAATATACATGTCTTAGACCTAGAAATTCTACTCTTAGGAATTTATCATAAAGGATAATAATGACTTCTGCCTCTGAGAATGTCAGATGATGTAATTTGGACCAACTCTATAGCCTAAAAAAAACCAAAGTAGCTGGATAATTTTTTTTTTTTTTTTTTAAGAGACAAGGTCTTGCTCTGTCCCCCAGGCTGGAGTACAGAGTGCAGTGGTGCTAACATAGCCTACTGTAGTCTCAACCTCCTAGGCTCAAGCAAGTCCCACCTCAGCCCCCCAAGTAGCTGGGACTACAGGCACATACCACTACACCCAAATAATTTTTGCTTTTTTTTGTTTTGTTTTGTTTTTTGAGATGAAGGCTTGCTATGTTGCCCAGGGTGGTCTCAAACTTCTGAGCTCAGGCAATCCGCCCATCTCGGCCTCCCAAAGTGCTAGGATTACAGGCATGAGCCACACACCAGCCTGCGTAAAATGTTTTGATCTTAATAAAACCACCGTAGATGAACAAAATGAAAATTATTAAGCTGAACTCTGGCTGAGACTGGAAAAGGGAGACAGATGCCCAGCAACCCAGCAACTGGGTTTCCTTCTACCTTGAGGTGTGTTCCAGTTCATAAAGCGGGACCGAGGCTGGAGTTGCACTTCTAGCCACCTCAAAAGGCCAGAAAGTCAAGAGTTGGATTTCAGTGCCCACTAATAATGGGTAACCTGGTAAACCACCCTTCATTTTTGGCTAAAACACGAAAGGTCTGCCCTTAAGAGTAACCTGGTGGGCTGGGCACAGTGGCTCACCCTTGTAATCCTAGCACTTTGGGAGGCCGAGATGGGCAGATCACCTGAGGTCAGGAGTTCAAGACCAGCCTGGACAACATGGTGAAACCCCCGTCTCTACTAAACATACAAGAAATTAACCGGGCGTGGTGGCACAGGCCTGTAGTCCTAGCTACTTGGGGGGTTGAGACAGGAGAATCACTTGATCCTGGGAGGTAGAGATTGCAGTGAGCTGAGACTGCACCAACGCACTCCAGCCTGGGCAACAAAGTGAGACTCCATCTCAAAAAAAAAAAAAAAAAAAAAAAAAAGAGAAATAAAGGAGGGATGGCTGGGCATAAGGTTCTTAGGAGAACTAAAGGTATCAGAATTTGTAAAGTGCCTTTCTAATGTATAATAAGCGCTATATGCCAGATATGGTGGCTCACACCTGTAATCCTAGCACTGTGGGAGGCCAAGGTGGGTGGACTCTTTGAGGCCAGGGTGGACTGTTTGAGGCCAGGAGTTCAAGACCAGCCTTGCCAACATGGCCAAACCCCGTCTCTACTACAAATACAAAAATTAGACAAGTATGGTGGCATGCGACTGTAGTCCCAGCTGTGCAAGAGGCTGAGGCATGAGAATTGCTTGAACCCAGGAGGTAGAGGTGGAGGTTGCAGTGACCCAAGATCCAGCCTGGGCAACAAAGCAAGACCCTGACTGACTCAAAAAAAAAAAAAAAAAAAAGAGAGTAACCTGGAAATCAACCTGACCTTTCTCCCAAACTGCAAGTTCACTTCATTTCCGCTGGGAGGCCCAGAAAATCTTACACCTTGCATTTCCATTAAGGGAGTCAGAGGCTGTGAGCACTCCTGTGCTCCTGGCAGAAGTAAACAAAAACTCTCCCTAGAGGCAGACAACACCGTCCTAGGTTACAAATTAACTTGATAAATAACTTTTGCTTTCTCTCTTCTCTTTCTTTCTTTCTTTTTTTTTTTTTTTTTTTGAGACAGGGTCTCATTCTGTCCCCTAGGCTGGAGTACAGTGGTGTGATCATAGTTCAATGCACCCACAACCTCCCAGGCTCCAGTGATCCTCCTGCATTAGCCTTCCAAGTAGCTAGGATGACATGTCTGTGCCACGCACCTGGCTAATTTCTTTTTGTATATATTTTTTAAAAGACAGGATTTCACTATGTTGCTCAGGCTATACATAACTTTTTCAAACACAGTAGCTAACATCTCTAACACATAATCAAAGACAATCAAAAGCATTAGGAATCAAGAGGCCAAAAGTTAGACTTGTGTGAAAATAACAGACAACAAAAAGAGAGGCACAGGACTTCCAGATACTGGAACTATTAGACTTATTAGAAAAAAATCTATGCTTACTGTGGTTAAGAAAATTAAAAAGCAACCTTAAAATTTTTGACAGGAAACTGGAAATCACAAAAACAGGCACAACACATTTGAAAAAGGAAAAAGAGAAAAATCTAAAATCAAGAAGTTTAGTAACTAATATGAAGAACTCAATGGATCGTTTACTAGCAGATTAGACACAGCTGAAGAGAGCATTAGTGAACTAGAGGCTAAGTCAGAAGAAACTATGCAGAATGAAGCACAGAGGTAGAAAAAGATGAAGAATACATAAAAGAGGGTAGGTAACACAAATAATACAATGATAAGATCTGACACCGGTTTGTGAAATCCCAGAGGGTAATAAACAGGGCAGAAGCAATATTAGAAGATATAGTGAGTGAGAATGTCCCATAATTGAGGAAAGAAATGAACGCTTACATTCAAAGCTGAACAAATCTCAAGCAGAACAAATAAAAAGAAATCTATCCTAAGATACATCATAATGGAAAATTTAAAAACAAAGGCAAAATCTTGTAAAAAGCCAGAAGGGGAAATAAAAAAAAAAAATCAGAGATTTTTAAAAAACAGTTTTTGTACAGAACTTTAATCAAAATATTATTGATCATAATGAAAAAATTAAAATCTTCTAAATTTCTATCAATTGGGATACAATTAAGTATATTTTGGCATAGTCCCATGATAAAATGAATGCAGCTATTAAAACATCATTTAAAAAATACTGAATGAAGGCTGGGCATGGTGGCTCATGCCTGTAATCCCAGCACTTTGGGAGGCTGAGGTGGGCAGATCATTGAGGTCAGGAGTTCAAGACTAGCCAGGCCAAAATGGCAAAACCCCGTCTCTACTAAAAATACAAAAAAAAAAAAAAAAAAAAAAAATTAGCTGGGTGCAGTGGCACAGGCCTGTAGTCCCAGCTACCCAAGAGGCTGAGGTAGGAAAATTGCTTGAACCCCGGAGGCAGAGGTTGCAGTGATCCAAAATCGCACTACTGCACTCCAGCCTGGGTGACAGAGCAGGACTCCAACTCAAAAAACGAAACAAAACAAAACAAAACAAAACAAAAACTGAATGGCATCATAAAAAGTTCATGTCATAATGCTAGTTAAAAAGTTAAAACACAATCATAGCTATGTATGACCCATTACTTATTTATATATACAGTACAATAAAAAGCAATACGCTAAACCTGTTACCTATCATTATTTCTAGGTTGTAAGGTTGTGGGATATTTTTATTTTCTTCTTTAAATATTTTTCCATGCCTTTACAACGAACCTGTTGACTTTTATAATTAGAAAAGAAGTGGTTTTGCTTAGTTTCGTTTAAAAACATAACACTAGCACTCACTGTTCTCAATTTTAAATTGGGGCAGGATTCATCTGAGCTAGTAGTTATTTCGTACATAACACATTCTAATTATTCTGTCTTTAAAGTATGTTGGGTTCTGTGCATTGAAAGACAAGCAGGAGACAGTTTTAGGTTGAAACATGGTTATTACTTGAACAGGGTCAGAAGATAGCTAAGAAAGTCACACGCTTTCTCTGGATGCTTTTATGGAGAGAATCTATGTTCTCTCAGAACCTCCTTTCCCTTGGATCCTCCTCTTCTGCATTCCCAGAAGACCCATGAAAGAGAACAAGATTCTTTTTCCTCCAAAATTCTTCCAGGGGCTTGGTATGACCCCACTCCCTCCTGGGCTTGGCATATACCAAGCTGTGATAACAGAAAAGAACTTTTTCTAACACAACTTAAGGAGAAAAAAAAAGAAATACTCTTTTGGTATAATGAAACTTACATGAAGTCTTAATGTATATTGTAATATATTTATTCATCTACCCATTTATCTATTTATGAGAGAGAGTCTCACTCTGTTGCCCAGGCTGGAATACAATGGCATGATCATAGCTCACTGCAGCATCAAACTTCTTAGGCTCAAAAAACCCTCAATCTTCCAGCCTCAGTCTCCTAAGTAGCTGGGACTACAGGCATGCACCACCATGCCAGGCTAACTTGTGTACTTTTTATAGAGACAGAGTCTCACTATGTAGCCTAAGCTGGTCTCAAACTCTTGGGCTCAAGCAAGCTTCCCACCTTGGGCTTCCCAAAGTGCTAGCATTACAGGAATGAGCCACCATGCCCAGCCAAGATCTTTTCTAATGGTCTTGTAGATGCCTTCTTTTATCACCTCTTCAAGCCATATATGTCTAAAAGCATATGGAATTCCATTCCAGAAACAAGTCAACAAAGGAACACATATCCAGAAAGACTGGCAACTCTGCTTGAGTAACAGAAAGGCCAGCTGAAACGTGGACTGTACCATCCCTGCCCTCCTGAAGATCACAGCACACTGAAGGGATATTCGCAGAGGCCACCAGGGTACCAGGCCCAGCAGCTGGCAAGGGGCATTCCTATCCATAACCCCCAGAGGCTCAGAAGCAAGGCTGTTTCTCACACACACCCTGCTCCCTGGCTTCCTGACTCAATGACGACCACAAGTTCAATCAGTTATTTCACTGGAGGCTGATTTGTTGATAATGACAGGGAGACATAACACAAAGAATTAAGCAAGACTCTGGGGAAACAGGATTTTGGCTGCCTTTTTCCTTAATGAAAGCATTCCTTTCTGGAGGTGTCCACTCTGAGGAAGAAGAGACAGGACACTGTATTAGTCCATTTTCACACTGCTATGAAGAAAATACCTGAGACTGGGTAATTTATAAAGACAAAGAGGTTTAATGGACTCACAGTTCCACATGGCTGGGAGGCCTCACAATCATGGCAGAACATGAAGGAGGAGCAAAGGCATGTCTTACATGGTGGCAGGCAAGAGAGTGTATGCAGGGGAACTGCCCTTTATAAGACCATCAGATATCACGAGACTTATTCACTATCAAGAGAACAGCACGGCAGAAACCTACCGCCATGATTCAATTACCTTCCACCAGGTTGTCCATGTTGAACTCTAAGGCCAGCCAGTTTCCTTCCTCCCTCCTCCCAAGAAAAGAAAAGATGGCATGGCCCGTGGCCACAAGGCCAAACCCCTACAACCCACGGGCAAGAAAGCATAAAAAAAGGTTGCTGTCCTTGTCATTTGGGGGTAGAGTGAGACAGGAATGCATCTCAACCACTCAAGAAAACAAAGAGATGAACAAAAATCCCAGTTTATATTAACTTTTTTTTTTTTTTTGAGACAGAGTCCCGCTCTATTGCCTAGGCTGGAGTGTAATGGCGCGATTTTGGCTCACTGCAACCTCTACCTTCTTGATTCAAGCGATTCTCCTGCCTTAGCCTCCCAAATAGCTGGGATTACAGATGCATACCACTAAACTGGCTAATTAAAAAAAATTTTTTTAAAAAGTTTTGGTAGAGACAGGGTTTCACCATGTTGATCAGGCTGGTTTCAAACTCTTGACCTCAAGTGATCCACCCGCCTTGCCCTCCCAAAGTGCTAGGATTACAGGCGAGAGCCACTGCACTTGACTCCTCTACGAACTTTTAACTCTCTCACACAGTCTCAACTAAATCGATTCACACAATATTAGTGCTATAAGTGTCCTTTAAAAAATCACTGTGTACAACTCATTTCTTTAACTGAAAAATAAGGAAAACAATTAGCTTCTGCCCCTATTACATACGGCTAATAACCTATTGTTTAGGAAAGACTAGAGAATGGATAATAAAAGACACTTTATGAGATAGCTTTCATTGTGCTTCCTGTATCGTTAGAAAATTGCTTTCACTATCAATGAAAATAGTGACAGTCTCTCCTCTCTCAGTGCAGGTTTCATTCCTGCTGCCGGCTGAAACCAGAGGCCAGGCTTAAGTCTGAAACAGAATTTAAGTGCAGGTTTCACTCCTGCTGCCGGCTGAAACCAGAGGCCGGGCTTAAGTCTGAAACAGAATTTAAGGCTGGGTGCAGTGCCTCACGCCTGTAATCCTAGCACTTTGAGAGGGCAAGGCAGGCAGATCACCTGAGCTGAGGGAGTTCCAGACCCACCTGGCCAACATGGTGAAACCCTGTTTCTACTAAAAATTAGCTGGGCCGGGTGCTGTGGCTCACACCTGTAATCCCAGCACTTTGGGAGGCCAAGGCGGGCAGATCACTTGAGGTCAGGAGTTTGAGACCAGCCTGGCCAACATGGTGAAACCCCGTCTCTATTAAAATACAAAAATTAGCTGGGTGTGGTGACAGGAGCCTGTAATCCCAGCTACTCGGGAGGCTGAGGCATGAGAATTGCTTGAACTCAGGAGGGAGAGGTTGCAGTGAGCCAAGATAGCACCGCTGCACTCCAGCCCAGGTGATAGAAGGAGACTCCTTCTCAAAAAAAAAAAAGAAAAAAAGAAAAAAAAAATTAGCCGGATGTGGTGGTACACGCTGTAATTCCAGCTACTTGGGAGGCTGAGGCATGAGAATCACTTGAACCCGGGAGGCGGAGGTTGCAGTGAGCCAGGATCACGCCACTGCACTCTAGCCTGGGTGACAGAGTGAGACTCTGTCTCAAGAAAAAAGGAAAAAAGAAAACCAAAGAAACAGAATTTAAGAAAAAAATAAAAAAATAAAAAATAAATAAAGATAAAACCCTTAGTTCTTGCATTGTTTCAAGGCAGGAAAGTTTACCCAAATGTGAGGGTTTCTGGGAGGAGGCTAATGGCCTAACCATGGTACCCTTGCCCAGTGGCACCATGACTTTCAGTGTCTGAGATTTCTCATCTCTGAAATGGGAAGACCAAGAACAGCTACCATGTATGAACTGTTCCCTCTACGGCAGGTCCAAGGCCATGAACTTTATATACATGTAGGATCCCATTTCATTCTCACAGCAATGCTTTTAGGCAAGTAAGAGTACCTGTTTTTGAGAGTTGGAAACACTGAAGTTCAGAGAGGTTGAGTACCTTGTTCTAATGCAGCTATGAAGATGCAAGCCTGAATCCCTTTGACATTCAGATGGTGATCACACAGGCTGCTTGCATTCAGAAAATCTACTCTAATCATAAATCACAAGGAAACCTGTCTGTCTCTTTTTGAGCACGGGGCATAAAAGAAAAAAGTTGTCAGCTGGGTGCAGTGGCTTGTGCCTATAATCTCAGCACTTTGGGAGGACAAGGTGGAAGGATCACTTGAGCCCAGGAGTTTGAGACCAGCCTGGGCAATATGACAAAACCCCATCTCTACTAAAAATTATAAAAAGTAGCCACGAGTGGTGGTGCACACCTGTAGTCCCAGCTACTCAGGAGGCTAAGATGAGAGGATTGCTTCAGCCCGGGAAGCTGAGGCTGCAGTGAGCCACGATTATGCCAGGGCACTTCAGCCTGGGTGACAGAGTGAGATGCTGTCTCAAAAAAAAAGAAAAAAAAGTGTCCCTCAAGAATTCATAATGACCTGTCCCTAAGAGGGTTTGAGATTTATTTTGTTGTTGTTGTTGCTGATACAGGGTCTTGCTGTGTTACCTACACTGGTCTTAAACTCCTGGGCTCAAGCAATCACCCTGCCTTGGCCTCCCAAAGTGCTGGGATTACAGGCATGAGCCTCTGTGCCTGCTCAGATTTCAATTTACATTAGGTACATAGTCAGGAAACAGCAAGCCTAGAAATGTACATGAAGAATAGCCTTAGAAGATGACACCTAGGAGTGACGAGCAAAAGCAAATGAGAAAACTTACCGCAGAGATCCACATATAACCCAGAGCCAGACAACCCAGAATTTCATAGCTAAAGCTCCACCAAAGACGAGCTCTTAATAGATATTATAAACACACAAGGAAACAATCCACTGTAAGTAAGACTCAGCAAATACATAAGATTAGAACTCTCAAGAACTTGACATAATAGAACCATTAGACAGACACCGTAAAATACGAATGTTCAAAATGAGTAAAAACCAGGCCAGCTGTGGTGGCTCATGCCTATAATCCCAGCACTTTGGGAGGCCAAAGCAGGTGGATTACTAGAAGCCAGGAGTTTGAGACCAGCCTGGCCAACAGGGTGAAACCCCGTCTCTACCAAAAATATAAAAATTAGCTGGGCATGATGGCACGTGCCTGTAATCCCAGCTACTCAGGAGGCTGAAGCATGAGAATCACTTGAACCCAGAAGCAGATGTTGCAGTGAGCCGAGATGGTGTCATTGCACTCCAGCCTAGGTGACAGAGCAAGACTTTGTCAAAAAACAAAAACAAAAACAAACAAACAAAAAAACCAAAATGAGTAAAAACCTAAAAATAGGAGTCAAAATCATAAGAACAAAACCCTGTGAAAAATAAACAGAGAGATGTGAAAAATAGCCGAGTGAAACTTCTAGAAATGAAAAATAGTCTTTAGAGCTTAAAACACAGCAAGCAATCATCAAATAGCTTATACATACGAGGAGAAAAACAGAGGGGACAAGAGATAGGTTCAATGAAATTACCCTTTAGTGCATTAAAGAGATGGAAAATATGAAAAAGATATAAAACTTGAAAGCTGGATTCTGATATGCAAACCCTAGCCAGTCAGCCACTAGAAGCTTGCCAATTTCTCCCTGTTGCCAACAATAGTGGGAATTACTAAACGCCCCACATTCAAGTAATTTGTAAAGAAAGCTTTCAAGTTTAATTTATTTAATGCATTTGATCCCCAGAAAAATCCATGTGATGGGGGTGCAGGTATTAAATTACTTATCTTACAGATGAAAAAAAAAACTAAAGCTCAGAAGGATGTAAGAAACTTGTACAAAATGATACAGCTCATCCATGATGAAGGTGAAAATGAGACGCAATCTTCAGAATCCAAGAGTTTCCTCTCTACTGCGTCCCTTCTTGATGGATATTCACCTTGAAGAAAGGGAGATGCCAACTGTAATGCTAAAAACTTCTGGAAATTTTTTGAAGTGTGAAGTCAACTACACCCCCCAGGCAAGAAAGCTATTTTCTTTCCTGGGCTTTGGAGAGCCTCCTCTATCTGCTAAGGTTGATTGAGTCTGCACTTGCAGAGGATGAAAGACAAAAGACTGGGTTCCAAAAGAATAGATTGCTAGCTGCAGCCGGTTCTCAGAACTAACCCGTATTATTCCAGACTTTATCCTTTAGGGTAGGCATGAAATCGTGCCTCGAAGAGTTAAAAGGCTGGGTGAGGTGGCTCACATCTCTTATCCCAGCACTTCGGGAGGCTGAGGCGGGTGGAACACCTGACATCAGGAGTTCAAGATCAGCCTGGCCAACACGGTAAAACCCTGTCTCTACCAAAAATACAAAAAGTAGCTGGGTGCAGTGGCATGCGCCTGTAATCCCAGCTACTCAAGAGGCTGAGGCAGAAGAATCTCTTGAATCTGGGAGGCAGAGGCTGCAGTGAGCCTAGATCATGCCATTGCACTCCAGCCTGGGTGACAGAACAAGACTCCATCTCAAAAAAAAAAAAAAAAAAGAAAGAGAGAGAGAGAGTCGAGAGAGTCAAAGAAACCAGTAACTCTCAGAAATTCTTCAGTTTGCAGGACAGCAGATAAGAAAAAAAAAAACAACCTGCTGAAACACTGCAACTCCCTCTGCTTGTAAGATAACAAAACTGGCTGAAATCAGTTAGAACCAATATGACCAACAGGATTTTACATAGAATGAGCTTGTGGATATCATAGCCTGAATTTCCAGGCATGTTTCATACTAACTCCCTCTGAATTTGCAAGAGACCCATGAGGAGGCATGAAGAGATAAGTGTATGTGTCCGAGGACTTTCCGGATCTCTGTTTTCCTTCTACCAATCACCTGCAAATCTCGGAATCCACCTGCTAAACATTTTCTGATTAAAATTCCTGCCTTAAAGCCAGCACAGAGAGACAGATTCGAGCCAGACTCCTGTCTCCTGGTTAGTCGACTAGCAATAAAAACCTGTCCTTTTCTCAAAAACCTAGTGTTATAGTATTGGCTTCCAGCACACTGGGAAGCAAGACCCTTTGGTTGGTAACAGAAGAATCAACAATGCATTATTCATTTCCTACATATTTTAGGGAAAAATAACTTGGATGGGAACTATGTCAGGGTCAATCTCACAGGCAGGGCACAAGATGAGAAACATATTCGCAGCCATGGGATGAAACTGTAACACAAACATGGGTTACTGAAATTCTCTGACCAAAGACAAGAAAAAGTAAAATTCTTTTGGTGTGTGGGCTTTTTTTTTTTTTTTTTTTAAACAAAGGTCAGGCATTTCCCCACTCTGAACACTAAAGTTACTCAAGCTCCCGGTTCCTGAGAAACCCTCCCACACCAGACAGGTTTGATTTCTACAGTCTTACAGCTCGAATTTAAAAGTTATCAGGACTCGGCCGGGCGCGGTGGCTCAAGCCTGTAATCCCAGCACTTTGGGAGGCCGAGATGGGCGGATCACGAGGTCAGGAGATCGAGACCATCCTGGCTAACATGGTGAAACCCCGTCTCTACTCAAAAATACAAAAAACTAGCCGGGCGAGGTGGCGGGCGCCTGTAGTCCCAGCTACTCGGGAGGCTGAGGCAGGAGAATGGCGGGAACCTGGGAGGCGGAGCTTGCAGTGAGCTGAGATCCGGCCACTGCACTCCAGCCTAGGCAACAGAGCGAGACTCCGTCTCAAAAAAAAAAAAAAAAAAAAAAAGTTATCAGGACTCAATACATCTGCCAGGTGGGATCTTAAATCTGATGAGGTTGTGGATTCATTAACCTTGGCTGAAGGAGTCGGGGTAAATCTGTCTGCAAAGTATCTGTTGTATATTTTAATTCTCAAAGGGACAGGGAAAGTAGAATGCAAATCGCTGTATCCCACTCCAATCACATGTTTGACAATTTCCATCGCTGCCTCCAGATTATTGTTATCTTTTTTTTTGAGACGGAGTCTTGCTCTGTCGCCTAGGCTAGAGTACAGTGATGCCATCTTGGCTCACTGCAACCTCCACCTCCTGGGTTCAAGTGATTCTCCTGCCTCAGCCTCCCGAGTAGCTGGGACTACAGGCACGTGCCACCACGCCTGGCTAATTTTTTGTATTTTTAGTAGAGGCAGGGTTTCACCATGTTAGCCAGGATGGTCTTGATCTCTTGACCTCGTGATCTGCCCGCCTTGGCCTCCCAAAGTGCTGGGATTACTGTGCCCAGCGATTATCCTTATCTTTTAGTGAAGAGTGACTTCTCCCAGAGTTGCAGAAAAATCGTCAGCAAAGCAAGTGGATTTTCTAGGTTTTTTCTTTTTTTAATTCCAATAAATGCAACAGGTAATACTTTAAATGAATATTTTATTACACAGGTATATTCATGGGCCACCTTCCTAGGAGTAGAAGTGTTCTGTTTAATCGTAGAGCATGACAGTGTTATATGTATTTAATTCACAAATCAGAAAAGGAGGTTTGAAGCTCCCTCTCTGGACTCCAAGCAAGCTCTGTTCCCCGCATCTCAGGCATTTATTCCATTCGACCTTCTATTGCAGTGATTCACCTGCACGATCTGGTTCCCTGGCTGTAAAAATGTATCCCTGTTTTATTCCCTGTTCTGTATCATCGCCTGCATTTAACACAAGGTTTTTCACTCAGTAAGTGTTCTATATGAATGAATGAACGGGCCTGATTCCCATACTCTTTCTTCAGCAACTGTTCTGCTTAAATAAGACATCGTCTCTGAAACGGGCCTCCCTGTGTGTGTATTCCTAGGAGAGCAGCAGTAATTCAGAAAGAAATAATGTGCAAGTAACCCAATGGTGATTTAGTAATATTTACAATGAGGTTGTCCTTTCCTTTTTCATTTTAGATGTGCAGCTTGATAGCATCGGGTTCTCTGGAAGATTAACAGCAAGGCATCCTAGCCTCAGTTCCAATCTTACATTGTTAGGAATCAGGGAAAGGGTGACTTAGTGACATGACACAGGTCGGCGGTGGGGGGTCTCTGAAAGGAAATGAGGTGAGGCCAGGGGCAGAGGAATTCTCTCTCCACACTGAAAACCAGTGATCACCGTTTCTTTTTCTTTTTGTTATTTTCTTTTTTTGAGACAGAGACTTGCTGTGTCATCCAGGCTGGGATGCAGTGGTGAGATCTCAGCTCACTGCAACCTCCGCCTCCTGGGTCAAGTGATTCTCCTGCCTCAGCCACCCGAATAGCTGGGATTACAGGTGCCTGCCACTATGTCTGGCTAATTTTTGTATTTTTAATAGAGCTGGGGTTTCACCATGTTGGCCAGTCTGATCTCAAACCCCTGACCTCAGGTGATCCACCTGCTTTGGGAAGTGTAGTTCAGCCAGGCCCAGCACACATATGGCCAGGCCATCCACCGTACACAGCATTTTTTTTTTTTTTTTTTTTTGAGACAGTGTCTCGCTTTATTGCGTGGGCTGGAGTGCAGTAGCATGATCTCTGCTCACTGTAACCTCCGCCTCCAGGGTTCAAGAGATTCTCCTGCCTCAGCCTACTGAGTAGTTGGGATTACAGGTGGCTAATCAACCACACCTGGCTAATTTTTTTTTTTTTTTTTTAGTAGAGATGAGGTTTTACCATATTGGCCAGGCTGGTCTTGAACTCCTGGCCTCAAGTGATCCACCCACTTTGACGTCCCAAAGTGCTGGGATTCCAGATATGAGCCACAGCACCCAGCTGGTCACTGTTTCTTTAGCTTAACTCTTTGACGTGTCTTAAAGAACCCAGGGCAGGCAAGCACAGAGTACTAATCTAAGTCAGGGAGAAGGAGACCTAAAGCAGCTGTTGAGAGTTAACCGATCCTCTGTTAATTAAGAAAATGGCCCATTGGTGAATGCTGTCATCGGGGCAGTTTGAACCTCCTGCTCTGGCCTGTGAATTACATGCATATGACACTGTCATGCTCTAGGATTAAATAGAACACTTCTACTCCTAGAAAGGTGGCCCATAAATATACCTGTGTAATAAAATATACATTTAAAGCTATTAGCTGCTTTATTTGTTGGAATAAAAAAAAAATAGAAAAAACCCCTAGTGTCCATCAGTAGGTCCTGATTAAAATACTCTACAAGGTGAGATGGAGGCCTTTGGTCTCTTGAGTCACTGCTGTAAGCCCAGCACCTACACACCACAGGGATACACAGTAGGTACTTACTACATAGTTGTGTACTAGATGAACGAAATGACATTTAACTTTTAAAAAGGCCAGGCATGGACCAGACACAGTGGCTCACACCTGTAATCCCAGCACTTTGGGCGGCCAAGGTGGGCGGATCACTTGAAGTCAGGAGTTTGAGACCAGCCTGGCCAACATAGTGAAATCCCATCTCTACTAAAAATACAAAAATTAGCCGGGCGTGGTAGCTGGCACCTATAATCCCAGCTACTCAGGAGGCTGAAGCGGGAGAGTTGCTTGAACCCAGGAGGCAGAGGTTGCAGTGAGCTGAGATCACGCCACTGCACTCCAGCCTAGAGGACACAGCAAGACTCCATCTCAAAAAAAAAAAAAAAAAAAAGAGGCCAGGCAGGCGTGGTGGCTCACAACTGTAATCATAGCACTTTGGGAGGCTGAAGCAGGAAGACTGCTTGAGCCCAGCAGTTCAGGACCAGCCTCGGCAGCATACCAAGACCTTGTCTCTACAAAAAAAAAAAAAAAAAAAAAATTAGTCAGGAGTGGTGACTACTTGGAAGTACCAGCTACTTGGAAGGTTGGGGCAGAAAGTCCCAGCTACTTGGAAGTCTGGGGTAGCTACTTGTGCTACCATTGTAGCTCCAGACTATAGCCCCAGCTACTTGGAAGGCTAGGGCAGGAAGACTGCTTGAGCCCAGGAGTTAGAGGCTGCAGTGAGCTGTGATCATGCGTCTGGGGAGGAGAGCCAGACCCTGTCTCAAAAAAAAAAAAAAAAAAAAAAAAAGGTGGGACTAAAGTCCTGAAATAGATATGTGTCCATATGTGTCTTTGATGCATTCAGTGAAAAAAACAAGTTACAGAATAATTTAAATGACATACTCAAAGTTTGACACATCGGAGGTGCTATAAAAATATTTGCTGGAAAAATATGTGTGTTGGATGGATGTCGAAGGCACCACGCATATTCATGAGTGCATGTACCTGTACACGTGCACACACACATCTTTGTAAAGGCATAAGCAACAGGGGCTGGAAGGCTCTACACCAAGCTGTTCAAAGGAAGAGAGTGAGATAAGGGGTTTTGAGCTTGTATAATTAATTCTCAATAGGTTGCTTTTTTTGTTTTGTTTTGATTTTTTACAATAAACACAGTTCTATTTTTATCATTTAAAAGGCATTTTAATAACCGCAACCTCCAGGAAAAACTCCCCATGCCAAGGGCCCGGAGAGAGCATGAAGAATCAAAAACCACTGGGTATCCTGAGGCTGGGCATGGTGGCTTATGCCTGTAATCTCAGCACTTTGGGAGGCCAAGGGGTGCAGATCACTTGAGGTCAGGAGTTTGAGACTAGCCTGGCCAACATGGTGAAACCTTGTCTCTACCAAAAAATACAAAAATTAGTTGGGCATGGTGGTGCATGCCTGGAATCCCAGCTACTCGGGAAACTGAGGCAGGAGAATCAATTGAACCTGGGAGGTGGAGGTTGGGGTGAGTTGAGATGGCGCACTGCACTCCAGCCTGGGCAACAGAGTGAGACTCCTCAAAAACAAAAAACCTCCCCAAACATTGAGTATCCTGAGTCTCCCTCTCCCTCCCTCTCACTGTCCCTCCTTCCTTCCTTTCTCTCTTCCTCCATCCTTTCCTCCCTCCCTCCATCCTTCTGTCCGTCCTTCTCTCCCTCCTCCTTCCCTTCCTCCCTTCAATAGAAAATGAGACCAGCAACAGAGGACATAAGAGTTCCAAGGACTCAGCCCCTGAGCTCGGAGAGAGTGGTGCAGAGGCTGCAGAAACCCACTTTTAAAAGGGGGTTAATTGGACAGTGGAAAAGCTATTCCCGCCACCACATTACCAAAAAAAGGGAGGTTGATAAGGGCGATTGATCATTTTATTTCATCACTTCAAGGTACTGAAAGATCTTTCGCAGGCACTGAACTCTCACTCTCAAGTTTAAAAGCTTTTAAATCAATTTTACTAGGTTAACTGATGATATCTTCGGTGCACTTTGCTCTGCAATCTGTCGCGTCCCGTCGGGTTGACTGAAAAGCTTGAAGTGGAGTTCTCTGTGCCCTCATTCTTGCTGAAGACAAGACGCGTAGGGGGTGATGTTGCGTCCACGTGCTGCTGGTTTAAGGGCTGATGGAATGAGAGGTTATTTCCTCTTTCGTGGAGGAGAGGGGTGCTTGAAATAGCCGTGGCAAGCTCTGCCTTCCAGGTTTCAAGTGGACTCATAAAAACGTAATTGGAGCAGAAGACGCATTTAGAATTTTCTCTTTCATCTTAAATATCTTTAACCACTCCAAGTGTTCTAAGTACAAAATTATCAATGTTCGTTCAGTTAACAGCTGAGCTCTTTCTTTGTGCCAGTTGTTATATATATTAGTTTCCGAAGGCTGCCTTAACCACTTAGCACAAACTGGATGGCTTACATCTGAAATTTATCCTCTTAGAGTTCTCTGTAGGCCGAGAGTCCAAAATCAAGGTGTAGGCAGGCTGTTCTTCCTCCATGGGCCCCAGGGGAGAATCTGCTCTTGACTCTTGTAGTCTCTGGTGGTTGCAGGAATTCCTTAGTCTGTGATCACGTAATCCCAAATCCAGTCTCCATCCTCTCACGGCCTTCTCTCTGTCTTTTTCTCTTCAACTTTTTTTTTGGTTTGTTTTTGTTTTTAAGACAGAGTCTCGCTCTGTTCCTCAGGCTGGAGTGCAGTGCCTTGATCTCGGCTCATTGCAGCCTCTGCCTCCTGGGTTCAAGTGATTCTCCTGCCTCAGCCTCCTGAGCAGCTGGGACTACAGGCACGTGCCACCACACCTGGCTAATTTTTGTATTTTTAGCACAGACAGGGTTTTCGCCATGTTGATCAGGCTGGTCTTGGACTCCTGACATCAAGTGATCTGCCTGCCTCGGCCTCCCAAAGTGCTGGGATTACAGGCATGAGTCACAGTGCCCGGTCTCTCTTCTATCTTTATAAGGAGACTTGCCGTCTGACTTAGGGCCCACATAAACAATCTCAGATGCTCATTATCTCAAGACCTTCAGATCTGCAAAGAACCCCTCAGCCGGTCGCCACCTACTTCCAAACAATCAGATCTGCAAAGACCGCCTCTTTCCAAACAAGTTCACAGTCACAGGCTTCCGGAATCAGGATGTGAACTCATCCTTTCAGGGGCCGCTATTCACCTCACCGTATTATGCCGGTCACAGAGGAGACAAAGAGATTGAAGCCGCACTTCTCCTCATTAAACATAAACAGTTCATGGGATGGCTCTATAGCATAAACAAATGACTATGATATACCATGCATAATGAAACAAAACCGATAGACGGAAACAATGCTACAGAGGCTGAGAGATCAATTCAGGAGAAAGCTGAAGAAGGGGTGGCATTTGGGATAAGCCTTGAAGGATAACTAGGCCATCACCAGGCAGACAAAGATGCAATGAGATGAACATGACATCTCAGGCAGCAGAAGGATGATGGACTCATGGAGGAAGGCACGGAGGTTTGAATGTGCATGGTATGTTCAGGGCACACAAAGTGTCTCAAGGGGACAGGTCCCCGTGCAGGGGCTGGGGAAGGGTTTCCAGGAGATAGGGTTAACTATGTGGCATCAGGACGTGAAGAATCGTGATCTTCCAAGCTCATGTCTTGCCAGGCATTTGCCATCACTTAACCTTTTAAGAGGAAACATCAAGCCACTTGGAACTTACCTTTATTGCTGTCGTTCCCATTCTACAAGGAGCTTGATATGGTTTAGCTCTGCGTCCCCACCCAAATCTCATCTTGAATTGTACTCCCGTAATTCCCACGTGTTGTGGGAGGGACCCGGTGAGAGATCATTTGAATCATGGGGGTGTTTCCCCCATACTGTTCTCGTGGTAGTGAATAATATGTCTCATGAGATCTGATGGTTTTACCAGGGGTTTCCACTTTTGCATCTCCTCATTTTCTCTTGCCATCGCCATGTAAGAAGTGCCTTTCACCTCTCGCCATGATTCTGAGGTCTCCCCAACCAATACAGAACCGTAAGTCCAATTAAGCCTCTTTTTCTTCCCAGTCTTGGATATGTCTTTATCAGCAGTGTGAAAATGGACTAACATAGAGCTCCTGAAAGCTGAAGACCTGTCTTCCTTGCTGCTTCCTGAGAGCCCTAAACAATGCCCAGGCCACGACTGTGTCTAGGGTCTGGGTCTCTGAGCCAGGCTGCCCTGGCTCTGCCTGGAGAAAAGGTGAGACCCAGATCTAGGAGACTCCCAAAGGCAGGGGCATCGTCAGAGCCGGGGTAGTGTGAGCCTGCTGAATCATCTCTGGGAAAAGGAGCTTAGAGACAAGAGCAATCACTGAAGTAGATAAACAATCTTTTCGCTATGAACAGTCACTGATATTTGGTCTTTAATCTCTGAAAGCTAAATGCCCAAACCAACTAGAATAGTTGAGTCATAAAATGAGTTGCTAGGCTGAATTCATTGATTTTTATTACGAAACAAGCTCTGATAATGGCCTGGTTGGGGTGTTATATGGACACAGCTCTATTGTTACAGTACATAGAGTCAAAAATTCTGTTGGAAATTAAATACATTTATTTCTACAAATTAAAGGGCCTTGGGGAACTCAGCCTCAGGTGCAGTAATGCTTAATGTTTACCAGCTCATAGTCAAATCGCCAAGTGGCTCTGTTGGATCTTGACACTTGGCCCAGAAATGGCATCTGTCTTCTTAATAAACAGATAAAAAGAAATCATGACCAAGAATTTCATGCTAGCCACTCTTCCTAACACAGATGTTTGATGCAAACTCCAGAGACAAAGAGAGTAGAGTCATTATCAGGCTATATGTTAGAGGGAAGCATCACATTGTGCATTGACTTACCGCTTGGACAATCTTTGTGTTGATAAGTAGAACTTAGTGGTCCTCAAACATGAATTTTATGTACATTTACTTTGCAGGTGAGAATACATAGACATTATAGGAAATGTAGTCGATTTTATTCCACTGCCCTTTTTTTTTCTGTACATATTTAATCTGGGTGCCCTCATCAACAGGGAGCATGAACCTGGATGACATTATGGAACAAAGAGGCAACAAACTAAGGGCTGCATGTGCCAGATCCAGATGGCAGATGTGGCTGGCTAGCAGCTTCCCATGCCACCTTCTCATCAGGTGCTAAGATGGATGAAAACACAGAAGAAAATAAAAATTTCTCATCACAAAGCTTGGATTCAGGCAACCTATTGCTAGACTCAGGCAGAAACAGCTGTTTAATACTAACCACAGGTCAACAGGGCTGGATGGAAAAACACAACTGTGGCCTCCCTCCTAAAACACATTTTTGTTCTCTTGAAGGATGACAAGGAAGCCACGTGGCCCTTCCTCACATCTTCCCAGTGTTCCAAAGGCTCAGGCACAAAAGGAAATACAAAATCAGGCATGTTGGCTCCTACTACTTTGGAGGACAAGATCTTGGGTTGCATGTACTATTTTCCCCTCTTCGTACAAAACTTAAGAGACTGAAACTCCCAGAAACAACCAGCTGGAAATATGATAGAAGGGAACCTAGTATGCTGTATCACAGAAGTGTAGTTCTCACAAGTGAGCAAGAAAGCGAGACGGTAGCACATACAACATGCCTGAGATTGTGAGAGTCAATATGTAAGATGCACGTAAAACTGGCCCGATTTTTGCATAGAATGGAAGCTTGAGAAACTTTCTGATATGGTTTGGCTGTGTCCCCACTCAAACCTCATATTGAACTGTAGTTGTCATATCTCCACGTGTCATGGGAGGGACTGAGTGGGAGGTAATTAAATTATGGGGGAGGTTACCTCCATGCTGTTCTTGCAATAGTGAGTGAGTTCTCATGAGATCTGATGTCTTTTTTTTTTCTTATTTTAGATGGAGTCTCGCTCTAAGGCCCAGGCTGGAGTGCAGTGGTGTGATCTCGGATCACTGCAAGCTCCGCCTCCCGGGTTCATGCCATTCTCCTGCCTCAGCCTCCTGAGTAGCTGGGACTACAGGTGCCCACCACCACGCCTGGCTAATTTTTTGTATTTTTAGTAGAGATGGGGCTTCACTGTGTTAGGCAGGATGGTCTCGATCTCCTGACCTCGTGATCCCCCCGCCTCGGCCTACCAAAGTGCTGGGATTACAGGCATGAGCCACCGTGCCCGGCCAATCTGATGGTTTTATAAGGTTCTTTTCCTTTTCTCTCACTTTGCTTTATGCTTCTCCTTGCCACCCCCATGTAAAAGGACACATTTGCTTCTCCTTTTGCCATGATTGTAAGTTTCCTGAGGCCTCCCCAGTCATGCTCAACTGTGGGTCAATTAAGCCTCTTTCCTTCATAAATTACCCAGTCTTGGGTATGTCTTTATTAGCAGCGTGAGAACAGATGAACACCTTACATTTGTTTTATCTGAGTTCCTTTCTCAGAAAACCAACCATCAGCCCTCCCAGATGGCATCAGGCAATTGAAACATACCAGATTACCACATCTGGACAACTGCCTGTTATCAATTCCTCTTCCTTACTCTGAATTCCTGTTTTGCCACACATGGTTAAAAGAGACACCAGACCCCTCATCTGACCACCTGCTGGCTGTTGACCAGCTCCTCTTCCTGTACCCCTCTCTTATTGTTCATTATGAAAACCCCTGACTTTAGCTGGTTAGGGAGATGGATTTGAGACCAGTCTCCCATCTCCCAGCTGACATTACCTGTGTTACAACTGTCTTCCCTGGCAATACTTATTGTTTCAGTGACTGGCTTTCTGTGAGCAACCAGACCTAGGCCAAACCTCTAGGTATTGAGCAGCACATGCAAAGAAACCCAAAACAAAACAAGCATGCAAAGCAAACCTATAGCACCTTAGAGACCTTTGGGAATGGGGTACAGAGATAATGCTGCCTTATTCCATGAAGGAAGCTTCCAGGAGCATACTTGTGATCTGTGCATATTGTTCTGGCCCCCAGCTGTTAAAGTGGAAAACAGGCTCTCACCAGCAACTCAAGCCTCAGATAATCAACTATGTTGCTCAGCATCTCTCCTGAGGATGAGAGTTTGTGGAAAGATATTGCAATGCAAGGGAAAGAGAATTACTTCCTGAAATCTCAAGGAAAGATTTTAGCTCTGAAATTATTTGCTACAGAAACCAGAAATTTAGGAAATGTTTTGGTTGTTATCAACTGAAAGATGCAAGAATACATCGTCTCATGGTCTTCTCTGATTCATTTCCTAATTTATTATACGTCGTGTTTATTTTATGGATTCTGGCAGGGAAAATGAACATATTTTTGTTCCTTATAGTTTAACAAATGCACGAGCTAGTCACCATATTACTAACTTGTGTTGGTTCCTGTCTCAAGTCCTAAGCTTCTCCTCCATGGGAGGACTTTAAGCCATGTGATGAAGATCAATTTTCTTAGATAACTGGCAGTTTTATGAAGAAATATGTTTCTGAATTTCTTGGTCTGAGTGCTGAGTCAAAGAGAAACATCAGCATTTATTCCTCTCCGACCTCATGCAGGGTTTGTGGGTGGAGGTGGGGCACACACTTTCCCCAGTCCATCTCTAAAAAATGAAGAGCTTTGTATAATGCACACCAAAATGAGGAGAAATGGAGGGGTCCTATGAAGGCAATGGGGCTTTTACTGGGAGAAGCTCAGAAATTGTAAACAGGAGCAGCAAGAGATAACTTCTCTAGCATCTATATTTTTATTCCTTTGTTCCTCCTTATATGGGAGTAGAAGGATCTGGAGGTCTGCAGACGGGAGTAAACTCAGAGAAAAGGCAAGAAGCAGGTCCCATAGTGTGGCCTCCAGTGCTTCAAGCCAACTGTATGGGACCTCCTCACAGCATGGGAGGAAAGAGACCAATTAGCAAAGTACGGAGGAAGTCACCATACGCATGCATACCTATGCATAGAACCTAGCTGGGGTGACTGCAGCAACTGACAATTAATCAAGATTTGGTCGTTTACATCCATGTCATCTCCCTAAGACCTGCCTGACATATGCTATTTAGCCCAGAAAGTGATGATATCATTAATACATTTAGATATATGGTACTTTAAACAAAGTGCTTATCAAAAAATTCTGTGCAAGCGATCTATCTCTTCTTCTCACCTCCGAGCCCATTTTTCTATACCTTGAACTGTGATACTGGGGCAAGAAGTCCCCAAACAACATTTTCCAGACCTTTCTGCCTGATTGTATTCTGATTAGATTTGTGATTAGCTTCTGATTAGATTGAGCTATGCAGGTGTTGTGTGCCATAAAATTAGATTCCACCAATGGGAGGCACAAGCAGGAGGCTCAAAGTCAGGAGAAGGAAACGGGGCTTGTTTCCCATCTTCAGTGCAAGTCTGCATCTCTCAAGAGGTGAAGGAAGACGAGGACTCTTAATTTCTAGTTTCTGGTGCTCCCAGTAATTGGGAACTCATGAAGTTCCTGGCACCAACCACGCTGGCTTCCCTGTGCACTGAGCATTTGCCATTAACACCCCTTGGTGGTCCAGGTCCCTCCTGTGTTCAACTTCCTTCTGTTCCCTCAGTTCCCCAGCCCTAGGGATTGGCAGCTGCTTCCTACATTATTGATCTGGGTTACCTCAGTATTCCCTTTTCTCTTTCAGCCTTTCAACGCCAGTGTAACCAAACAATATCCTATATGCATTCTGCTCTAATTGAAATGCTGAGCTTGGCTTCTGTCTTCCTGACCGGACCCCGCTGATCTACGATCTTTAAGAAATTTCTTAAACCAGACGTGGTGGTGCACGCCTGTAGTCCCAGCTATTTGGGAGGCTGATGTGGGAGGATCACTTGAGCCTGGGAGGTTGAGGTTGCAGTGAGTCTGGGCAACACAGTGGTCAACATAGCAAGACCCTGTCTCAAAAAAAAAAAAAAAAAAATCTTATCCTAAAAGTTTGTGAGATGTAAATGAGTTCATATCTGGGAAGTACTTAGAATAGTGTCTGGCACATAGTAAGTTTAAAAAGCCTGAGTCAAGTCACATACAAGTATTCACTATTGTTACTATTACTATTATGTGTGCAACTGTTGCTGAATTATCATCCAGCTCTGCACTATCCAATATGGTAGGCACTGGCTACAACATAGCGCCTATAGCTCATAATATTGTACATATAATTGAGTATTTGCTAAGGGGGTAGATCTTATGCTAAGTGTTCTCATCACAAAATAATAATAATAATAATAATAATAACAACAACAAGAATAATAAAAGAGGATGGAGAAAATTTTTGGAGCAGGTAAATACTTTTGTTTTTACTTTTACTATTATTATTTTTAATTGACGCATAATGGTTTATAGCACTGATTGCGGTGTTAGTTTTGTGAGTATACACTTGTTTTCAAACCCATCAATTTGCATATATGTATTGCTTTTTATACGTCAATTATACCACAATAAAATGGTTTAAAAACATTTTAATAAAAATACATTTTGATACAAAGTAATTAAAAATAAAATAAAGATTCAGTGAGTTGTGCTGGCTATATTTCCAGTGTTCATGCAGCCACATGTATCTACCACATTGGACAATGCCTATATGAAGTGTTTCCATCATCACAGGAAGTTCTATTGGACAATGCTGGCCTAGATCATTGTGTGTTAAAAATTAACTGGAGAGCTTGTTAAAAATAAAACTCTTGTACCTATCCAAAAGACACTGATTAGAAGGTTTGTACAGTCGGCATTGACAATCTGTCCTTCCCAGTTTCTGATGTAAGTGTTCCTAGACTACACGTTAAGAATAACTGAGAGAGTTGGGAGGCCGAGGTGGGCGGATCACAAGGTCAGGAGATCAAGACCATCCTGGCTAACACGGTGAAATCCCGTCTCTACTAAAAATACAAAAAATTAGCTGGGTGAGGTGGCGGGTGCCTGTAGTCCCAGCTACTTGGGAGGCTGAGGCAGGAGAATGGCACGAACCTGGGAGGTGGAGCTTGCAGTGAGCCAAGATCACACCACTGCATTCCAGCCTGGGCAACAGAGCAAGACTCTGTCTCAAAAAAAAAAAAAAAAAAAAAAAAAAGAATAACTGAGATAGAAGATGAGTACTTATCTCCTAACATTCCTCCTTTAAAAGTCTTTAGGAAAAGTAAATGTGTGTGTGCGCGCACATTGTGTGTGTGTGTGTGTGTTGTTGCGTTGCATAGACATACACGAATACTATGAATTCACAATTAACCAGCAAAATAGAAATCAAAAAGGTTAGACATAAACCCAACTCAAAACAAAAGCTCCATCAATCCAGATACTTAGGAGCATATGAACTGTGCTAGAGGGACAGCAGGGACCCAGGACTTACCCCTTGGGTTCAGAACTGTCCACCAGGCAACAGTTGACCACGTAAGTAGTAAAAATGATGAGTAGCCAAATGCTGCCTTGGTTAAAATGGAAAAGTAATCAACTAACTAATTATGTGCTCTTGTTTACCTTTCTAATCATAAAGCCCACTGTTTCATTAAATGCTTCCATTCTGATTATCATAATTAATCTCTATTTTTAAACAAAAGTATGCTTACATTTTCTAGGTACTTAGACTTCAAAAGCTTTCCCTAGAAAAGCCCAGGAGTCAAACTTAAACAACTCTTTTGTAACAATGAATTCTTGATTGAGCAATTAGCTTCGCAAATGCTGAAGTAAAAATAACTGAAATTCACAGGTTATTAATTACCTAGTTGTATGGTAACAGTACATACTCAACCTTCTCTTACAGAGGAGTTACATGTGGCATACCGCATGCCTCATCTGCTACTGAAAGTATCAATCCCTTTATGCAAAGAAACAAATAATGAATGTCACTTGAAGCTCAGAGCTGGGAAAAGCTGTCTCTCTTAATACGTCTGTACACATTTCACTGCCACCAAATGGAAGCTTGGTATCCCATCTTCCTTTACTGGGACTGCTAGGTGGGTCGTTTCCATGGCTGAAGCTTTATATATCTATGTTATAAATAACTCTGCATTTTATTGTACATTTAATCATGTCACATGGTTTAAATCTTATACATCTGTGATTTTACAGTAAGTCTCTTCACCTTTTTTTACAAATAGGTGATTATGGATTTATCCATACACCCATGGGGCCAAACGTTCTTCATTACTGTGTGTGGAAGCTACCACTTGGTACCTAATTTCACTAGAATTTCCACCTGCTCCCCCTCAACCCCTGAAGATACCGGAGTTGTAAACAGAGAGAGATAGTATTAATTAAACACAATTATTCATCTCCTTCCTGTTGCGACCTTGCTTTCCTGGGTAATTTCCTACCCTGCTGACCTTCAGCTTGGTAATGTAATTTTTTTATTATTTATTTATTTATTCATTCATTTAGTTGTAATTGAGACAGAGTCTTGCTCTGTCACCCAGGCTGGAGTGCAGTGGCGCGATCTCAGCTCACTGCAACCTCTGCTTCCTGGGTTCAAGTGATTCTCCCAATTCAGCCTCCTGAGTAGCTGGGTCTACAGGCACTCACCACCCTGCCTGGCTAAATTTTGTATTTTCACTAGAGACAGCCTTTCACCATGTTGGCCAGGATGGTCTCCGACTCCTGGCCTCAGGTGATCTTCCCGCCTCAGCCTCCCAAAGTGCTGGGATTACAGGCATGAGCCCCCACACCTGATCAACTTAAAAAAATTTTTTTTAACCACTGTAAAAATGTTTTATTCATCTTCTCCCTAAGCTTACTCTGTTTTTATTTTATTTCAATCATTTTTGAGAAATGGTTTTTGGTTACATGGATAAGTTCTTTTAGTGGTGATTTCTGAGATTTTGGTGCACGCATTTTTGTCATGTAACTTTCACGGGCCAACTGGATATGATGAATGTGATGTAGACTATATTCAAACAAGATCTTCAAGCACACTTTTGTGGTTTGGCTCTAATTACTCCTGCCCTTTCCCTAAGACCTCAGCACGGACCCCACAGGTACTACTCTTTGGCTTGGGCCCAGGATGAGAAGACACATGGAGCAGACAGCCTACTGCCTCAAGATGTCTGTAGCCTGTAGATGACATAGAACATAGGCAATCATGACCTTATGCTGGGGAACCCACCACTATGCTGGGGTCACTGGTTATGCCACACAGTGGAGCAAATGTAGTCTTCTCAATTTTGCTGTTGGTGATGTGAGACAAAATTGGAGCCCTGGCCGTATCTAACGGCAGACTCCCAGATGGGAGCAGCCCACAGACCATCCCACTGGAACATAAAGTCAGAGATGCAGGTGTGCTATGTTGGTCTAAAAGCCTTCTAGCCAAGAAAACTGATGTGAAAACAAGGGAATTCCCAGCCCATTTAATCTGCTTTTTAGATAGTAACAAAACAAGATGATATCAAAAACTGCAACAAAAAAACCCAAAGGTGTTCGATAATTCTGGACTGCAGATTGCAAAGTGCAAGCTCCCTGTCCTGGAATGGCTAATTTTCAAGCTATTCTGTAGCTTGCTTGTCAAGACCCTTTGGGTTGACACAACAGCCTTGATAACTTGGCCAAAACTGGAGGGAATTTTGGTTAAAAAAAAAACCTTAGTGCAACAGTTATATTTCCAAAGTAGAGAAAAGATAAATACGAAAGGATTGTAGTGAAGTGAGTGCAAGTGTGCAGGGTATGTGTGTATGACAGAATGCAGTGTGTGTGTACTGTGTGTATAGTGTCTATGTGTGTGTGCTGTGTGGGTGTGTACATGCATGCATGCATGTGCATACATACACGTGCCAGTATTTAAGTATAAAATAAAGGTCTCTTCTTAGGAACTGCCAAGTTTCTTGTCTTGCTTTTTACTGCAGACATTTTAAGATTTTGGTACATTTTAAGATTTGCTACAGATGGCAAATATTTATTAACAAACCAACTCTGAAATGAGCACTGTGAGAAAAGACAGTTAAAAGTTTACACAAGTCTTGAAGTCAAGAGTAAAGTGAGCCTTCCGTGCCAGCCTTCAGAGGATAGGATGATAATCAGGCCAGAAATGAGGAGAAATGCAGTTGAGGACTTGGAATCTCTAGGCTCAGGGCTCCTTTCAATTACATATCAGAAACCTTAATGACATTCTCAGAGGACTGATCTCACATAATCGGGGGAAAATTGCGTTCTTCACATTTAAACAGCAGCGTTATGCAATGACTTTGTCCTAATTTTTCTCTTCTATCAATTTGTATTGCCTAATGGCCAGTATACAATGGTTTTTCTACATGATTTTTATGTATCATGCTGAACTATCTGTAGAACTTTCTCTTTCATTATTTCATGGGTGATGTTTTCATATATCCTGAATTAACTTCATTCATTTTATTGAATAGTTACACCAAAATCACAATTATTAAAACAAAAATAGACTGAATGCCTTCTAGATGGAATACAGACTGGACACACAGAGAGAGGACAAGATTCTAACTTAAAATTCTAAAAAAGAACCCAAGAGAGCTCAGATTCCAGTAAAAGTGATAGAGATACAGAATTTAGTAACTAGTAAGGCAAAGGAAATGATAGTTGTGATGCAGATGAACGGTCTATGGAGAGGTTACAGCTCCATAGAAATGAAGGTGGACTTCCTGGAGGAGTTGGCACTGAGAGGGGCTGAGGCTGTATCTGGGCATCAGTCAGGGAGGGGATTTAAATCACATGTAACTGGCCAGGTGCAGTGGCTCACGTCTGTAATCCCAACACTTTAGGAGGCCAAGGCAGGTGGATCACATAGGAGTTCAAGACTAGACTGGCTAACATGGTGAAACCCTGTCTCTACTAAAAATACAAAAATCAGTCAGGTGTGTAATTCCAGCTACTTGGGAGGCTAAGACAGGAGAATAGCTTGAACCCAGGAGGCAGAGATTGCAGCACGCCAAGATCGTGCCACTGTACTGCAGCCTGGGCAACAGAGTAAGACTCTGCCTCAAAAAAAAAAAAAAAAAATTCCCATGTAACCATGTCAGTAAAGTCATAGAGGCAGACTGGTGTCTGGAAATGCAGCGAGCATGGGACGGTGCTGTTTTGCAAAAGAATATATTTTGCATTTCAGTGTGAGAAGTCTTGTCTGATTTTGCGACTAGGCTCAACCACTCTGTGAGGAATTGGCTGTGGATTCTGGAAAAGAAATTGGTTTTTGACAGAGCAAAGGAAATGGAAATAGCCTAGGTACTGTTTCTATTCCTGGTCCTGTGCGTAAGCGGCAGTCACATCAACTCTCTTCCAGGAAAAAAGTCTAACATCCTACCAAGAATGAAAATGAAGAAGGATAAGTGAGAACACTTTTGACTAAAAGAACTTGTGGCTGGCACTAAAAACCTCTAAACAGTTAAGTCTAATAATAATTATAGGTATGTGCATTAGTCTGTTTTCACGCTGCTGATAATGACATACTTGAGGCTGGGTGTGGTGGCTGGCACCTGTAATCTCAGCACTTTGGGAGGCTGAGGCGGGTGGATCACTTGAGGTCAGGAGTTCAAGATAAGCCTGGCCAACATGGCAAAATCCTGTCTCTACTAAAAATACAAAAATTAAGTGGGTGTGGTGGTGCACACCAGTAGTCCCAAGCAGTTGGGAGGCTGAGGCAGGAGAATCGCTTGAACCTGGAAGGTGGAGGCTGCAGTGAACCGAGATCATGCCACTGCACTCCAGTCTGGGTAATAGAGCGAGACACTATCTCAAAAAAAAAAAAA
Organism: Piliocolobus tephrosceles; assembly: GCF_002776525.5. Taxonomy (NCBI): domain Eukaryota; kingdom Metazoa; phylum Chordata; class Mammalia; order Primates; family Cercopithecidae; genus Piliocolobus; species Piliocolobus tephrosceles. The sequence continues at coordinate 19,020,659 of NC_045441.1, read as the reverse complement.
AAAAAAAAAAAAAAGAGAAAAAAAAAAAAAAAAAAAAAAGAAAGAAAGACATACTCAAGACTGGGTAATTTTGGTAATTTATTAAAAAAAAAAAAGACATTTAATGGACTCACAGCTCCACATGACTGGGGAGACCTAATGATTACAGCAGAAGGCAAAATGCACATTTTACATGGTGGCAGACAAAAGAGAGAATGAGAACTAAACGAAAGGGGAAACCCCTCATAAAACCATCAGATCTCATGAGACTTATTCATTACCACAAGAACAGCTGACCAGGCGCAGTGGCTCACACTTGCAATCCCAGTACTTTGGGAGGCTGAGGCGGGTGGATCATGAGATTAGGAGATGGAGACCATCCTGGCTATCACAGGGAAACCCTGTCTCTACTAAAAATGCAAAAAGAAAAAAATTAGCCAGGCATGGTGGTGGGCCTGTATAGCCTGTAGTTCCAGCTATTCGGGAGGCTGAGGCAGAAGAATCACTCGAACCCAGGAGGCGGAGGCTATAGTGAACAGAGATCACACCAGTGCGCTCTCCAGCCTGGGAGACAAAGCAAGACTCCATCTCAAAAACCAACCAACCAACCAACCAACCAACCAACCACACAAACACAAAAGTAACAGAACTAAAACTATTAAGTTGGTGCAAAAGTAATTGCAGTTTTGCCATGACTTTTAATAGTAAAAGCCACAGTCACTTTTGCACCTGCCTAATAAAATGTATCTTTTCCAAATCACCAGAGAAGATAAAAATCAATAAAACATGTACCAGAGAAAAAGAAAACAAGGGGCAAGGAAGTATGCAAATAAGATATAAACTAGGACAGGAGGTGAGGACAGTGGTATTAGCTCTGACAATGAACACAGTTCAGGCTTCTGTACTACAATGTAAAGACTCTAAAACTGAGTTTAAAAACAAAATCCATCCACATACTTCTTACAAGCAACACACTCAAATCAAAATGACACCGAAAAGTTAAAAAGATGGGCAAAAGCAAACACCAAGAAAATAAGGCCATGTTAATTTCAGAAAGATGAAATTCAGCGCTTGCTACACCTATAAAAATCAGAGAACTACAGTAAGTCATTCTTACCACTTTTTCTAAAACTAGCACAGAAAAGTTATACTCTTAAGAACAGTGACTTCACTTTCTTGAACATCCTTCTTCAAGGACAATTTCCAAATGTTTTAGGGAATGCTTCTGGCATACCGTGGCCATCTATTCAACCAGTTTAAGACCGAAGCCATGTGTAGGCTTTGGGTAGAGTTTTGTCAGAGTCTGATGTACTGGGGACAGTTTAGATTAGTGGTTTTCCAACTTGAGTAGCATCAGACCAACTGGGGAACTTGGGAAAACAGACACACAAAGAAGTAATAGAACTTAAATTATGAAGTTTAGTTAACAGTAATAGAACTAAAACTATTAAACAACTTGGCCTTACTCCCAGAGTTTCTTTCTTTTTCTTTTTCTTTGAGACGGAGTCTCGCTCTGTGGCCAGGCTAAAGCACAGTGGTGCGATCTTAGCTCACTGCAACCTCCAACTCCTGAATTCAAGCGATTCTCCTGTCTCAGTCTCCTGGGTAGCTGGAATTACAGGACTGTGCCACCACATTCAGCTAGTTTTTGAATTTTTAGTAGAGACGGGGTTTCACCATGTTGGCCAGGATGGTCTCGATCTCCTGACCTCGTGATGTGCCCACCTCGGCCTTCCAAAGTGCTGGGATTACAGGCATGAGCCACAGCGCCCAGCCCAGAGTTTCTTAATCTGGGGGCTGAGGATGTGTATTTCTTTCTTTTCTTTATTATTTATTTATTTGTTTATTTTTGGGACAGTTGCCAAGGCTGGAGTGCAGCAGCACAATCATAGCTCACTGCAGCCTTGAACTCCTAAGTTCAAGAGATCTTCCTCTTTCAGCTTCCTAAATAGCAGGGGCCACCGTACCCCACTAATTTTTAAAGATTTTGTGGAGACATGGTCTTGTTATGGTGTCCAGGCCTATTTCAAACTCCTGGCCTCAAGTTATCTGCCTGCCTCAGCCTCCCAAACAGCTGGGATTGCAGGCAGAGCCATTCACTGTGCCTGGCCAAGAATCTGCATTTCTTTTTCTTTTTCTTTTTTGAGACAGGGTGTTGCTCTGTTGCCCACGCTGGAGTTCAGTGGCACAGTCTCGGCTCACCATAGCCTCTGCCTCCTGGGCTCAAACAATCCTCCCACCTCAGCTTGCTGAGTAGCTCGGGCTACAGGTGTGTGCCACTGTGCCTGGCTAAATTTTTAAAAATTATTTTGTAGAGATGGGGTCTTGCTATGTTGCCCAGGCTGGTCTCAAACTCTAGGCCTCAACTGATCCTCCCACCTTGGCCTCCCAAAATGTTGGGATTACAGGTATGAGCCACTGCACCTGGCTCCTAAAATGTAAAATGTATGTAATGGCTTTTAGAATGTTCACAGAACTGTGTGGGACTACAGGTGTGTGCCACCAGTTTGGCTAAGTATTAACTTTTTATTTGCCATAAAGATGAGGTCTCACTGTATTTCCCAGGATGGTTTTGAACTCCTGGCCTCTAGTGATCCTCCTGTCTCCACCTCTCAACGTCCTGGGATGGTAGGCATGAGCTCCTACATCCAACTAAGAATCTGCATTTCTAAGAAGTTCCCAGGGGATGCTTCTGCTGTGGTTCAGGAAGCATATTTTGAGAACCACTGGCTTAGATGGTTTATTCCTACTGATCCAAACGTCCCCAGATGAATCAAGAAATGAGCCCAGGTGAAAATGGATTCCATCAGAGAAGAGATCCAGTTTCTGTTGCCACCTCACTGGCCTGAAAACCAAGCCTTGCATTGCAGGGCTGGTGGAAGTGGTCTGTGATATGGTTTGGCTCTATGTCCCCACCCAAATCTCATCTTGTAGCTCCCATAATTCCCACATGTTGTGGGACCCAGTGGGAGATGACTGAATTATGGGGAAGGGTCTTTCCCGTACTGTTTTCATGGTAGTGAATAAGTCTCACAAGATCTGATGGTTTGATAAGGGGAAACCTGTTTTACTTGGCATTCATTCTCTCTTTGCCTGCTGCCATCCATGTAAAACATGACTTGCTCCTCCTTGCCTTCCACCATGATTGTGAGGCTTCCCCAGCCACATGGAACTATAAGTCCAATTAAACCTCTTTCTTTTGTAAATTGCCCAGTCTCCAGTATGTCTTTATCAGCAGCATTAAAATGGACTAATACAGTCTGCCCACACTAACAGAAGCCCTGAGCATAAAAACCTGCATTTCCTGCACTTTCTCAGGAAGGGCCAACCATGCTCAAGAGGGTTTGAGGACTCTCTGCATCCAACGTTTACACCATGCCAAGGAACTCACAGAGACCCTGTGCGTTTCCAGCACGGTCTGCTTTCTTCTCCAAGAGAAGACAAAGTCTGGATCCACAGGCTCCACAGTATTCCACAAACAGTGTTAGACGGAACGTCAGGGGCCTGGGTTTTGTTCTTGGCGTCATCACTAATTACCTCAATGACCTTGACAAATCCCTTAATCTCACTGTACTTTGATTTTTTTTTTGTTTGTAAAAATGAGACATTTGGATAAGAAGCTTTCCAGGGGCCCTTATGATCTAATGTTCTGTGACTCCTTCTAGAATCAAAACTTTAGGGGAATAAAAAATAATCTCTATGATTATGAAAGGACTCACTCAACAGTTACACTTTTAATACAGACCATCTGTTACTGTTTCAGATGTGTCATAAACACAACAATGCCATCAGCTGGGAATCTGGGTTTCCTTCTTGCAGCATGATTGATGATATTCAATCTGCCACCAAAAGCATCAGAAAGAAACCATTTTTTCTAAGCAACCCAGCATGGTGAAACCCACTGGGCTCAGGGCCTGGGCCTGAGAAGGCCAGGAAGCAAAAACAGACCTGAGAAGTGTAAGTTGACAGCTGGCTCAGAACTGCGTTCAGCCACAGTGATCTGATTTCACTGCAGTCCTTACCCGCGGGAGGCAGAAAGGCTGCCACATTAGCACAAGGGGGCTCCAAGCCCTTCCACAGAGAAGGTGTGAATAGCAACAGTTAATACAAAGATGTGTCTCCAGGCAGATTCTGCAAATCTTTTGTGGTCCAGGACAGATGAACATGAATGGTAGATGAAGGAAAGGGCCTCTTCCTGCTGGGAAAGAAGGTGGTCAAAGGGAAGGTGGCCTTTATATTGGGCAGACCTGGCTGCTCTGTCCACCTGTGGATAGATATTCTAAGCCTGGTCTTGGCCTAACTTACCAGCACACAGCCCTAGAACCTGATTTGGGGGAAAAAAAAAAAAGATATGGGATCTATCTGGGCATCCATGCCTTAGCCCTTCTGAGCTACAAAGAAGTGTGCATGACAAGCTGGAATTGCAGCATCCAATACCACACATATGTGCATGTGCATACACTTATTCAATGAAAATGCATGGCACACACATCCAGAATTTTCTGTGGCTCCCAGGACCCTCAGGCATCTTCCATGGGCAGATTTCATTCTCCCTCGCCTACCTGGAGATCAGCTTTGCACTTCTGACAGTGTCTGAAGACTAAACTGACCCCTTATCAGATTCTACTGCAGGTGAATCAGAAAGGAGTGACATCATTCGCCACTCAATAAAACTCAAGTCAAGTTTAGCCCCTAGTTACTCGTGTCCCTCTTCTCCTAGTCTCTCTTCCTGACACTGCTTTTGCTGGGTCTATGCATCCCGTGGCCCTATCCCCTCCTGCCACATGCTTGCTCCCACCTGCCCTCCCACCTCAAGCCTAGTAATCTTTCCAAGGACCACACTGATGAAGAATAAAGAGTTCACCAGGATTCCAGGGCCAGGCAGCGTGGCCCCTCCATCTACTGCCTTTCCCATCATCCATGCAAGTATGTTTTCCAGCCTCCACACACACCATGCAGCTTCCTATCTCCTTTGCCTGCCCATGCTGGTCTCATTCCGCCTTCTCTTTTTCCTTTCTTTCCTTCTTTCTTTCTGTCTTTCCTCTCTTTCTCTTCTTCTCTCCTTCTCTCTCTCTCTCTCTTTTTTGTTTTGTTGACAAGTCTCACTCTGTCGCCCAGGCTGGAGTGCAGTGGCACAATCTCAGCTCACTACAACCTCCGCCTCCTGGGTTCAAGCGATTCTCCTGCCTCCACCTCCCGAGTAGCTGGGACTACAGGTCTGCACCACCACACCCAGCTAATTTTGTGTTTTCAGTAGAGAGGGGGTTTCACCATGTTGGCCAGGCTAGTCTCAAACTCCTGACCTCAGGTGATCCACTCACCTCGGCCTCTCAAAGTGCTGGAATTACAGGCATGAGCCCACCTTTTTAACATAGAATTCTAGCACATTTTATATAGGAGGCATCCTTGGAGAGCCCATGAAAGATCAGAAGTCTCCAACTCTAGGCCCCCGTGAGACCCTGTGCATACGCTGGGCTATTCTAACTTACTGTGTTACAATTACCTATGTGTATGGAGGTCTCCCTCATAGACTGTGAGCTCTTTGAGTGCTGGGACTGCCTCTTGCTGGTTTCTCAGAGCCTCTGTGAAGCTCAGCACATAGTAAGTAATCAGTATAACGGTTTTTCTGCAAGATTTTAATATATCATGCTGAACCATCTTTAGACCTTCTTTCTTTTATTATTTTATTAGAGATGTTTTCATATATCCTGAATTAACTTCATTCATTCAATTTATTGAACAGCTACACTAACGATCACAATTATGAAAACAATAATGGACTGAATGCCTTCTAGGTGCAATACAGACTGGACACAAAAAGGGAGGACAAGATTCTAACTTAAAATTCTAGTTTGGGCACGGTGGCTCACCGTGCAATCCCAGCACTTTGGGAGGCCAAGGCAGGCAGGTCATCTGAGGTCAGGAGTTTGAGACCAGCCTGGCCAATATGGTAAAACCCCATCTCTACTAAAAATACAAAAATTAGCTGGGCAGGGTGGTGCACACCTGTAGTCCCAGCTACTTGGGAGGCTGAGGCATGAGAATCGCTTGAACCTGGGAGGTGGAGGTTGCAGTGAGCTGAGATCATGCCACTGCACTCCAGCCTGGGCGACAGAACAAGTACTGCGTCTCAAAAAAACAAAAAAAAATTCTAAAGAAAAAATTCAATAGAGCTCAGAGACTGGTGGAGGTGACAGACACACAGAATTTAGTAACTAGTAAGGCAAAGGAAATGACACTTGTGGTGTAGATGAAAGGACTGAAGAGAGATTACAGTTAGATAGAAGTAAGTGTTCAATAAATGAATGATTGGATAAATTAATGAATATTGCTGCTGACTTCTACAAGATAATGGACCCCATTCCTTTCTGCTCTCTCTCTCTCCTCCCCACCCCTCTCAAATCCTGCATCCCTGCGTTTATCTGGTAGTTACACAGCCTACTTGGAACACTGCTGAGCCCAGTTCCAGATCACACTTTTCTCCTTGTCACAGTCCCTGAGCTAGCTGGACTTGCACCTGGTCTCACCTGTTCTTTTCTGCTCTGAAACCCCCCAAGCTTGAGGGTAACACATTAACTTAGAAAACAGAAATATGCTAAATAATCCTCAGCCATGACACTGACGAATCCTGTGGCTTTCTGGAAGGAAGAAATGACGTCTTTCTCCTCTCACTGCCCTCCAGGACAGCTGGCAGAATGTGTGGTTACAAAAAGAATGAATGTGAGAAGGGAGAAATTAATTGGCCCATTCTTTTGATTAAACCCTTTACCTAATCCAAGCAAGAGACTGGGAGAAATAGGCATGAGACCATTTACTGGAACCCAGAGAATCTTCTGACTCCCTTCCAGGCAAAGGTTTTAATCTTGCCTGGCAGTGGGTTTTTAAAAATATGTGTTGTTCAGAACATCTATCCTTTCTCCCTCCGCTCAACGAGAAATGTGGGAGTATATCCAAATCCTGTTTAGAGAAAGCTGCTTTAATAACTATACGGCTATTCTGAAGTTTCCTAGTGACTCACTAAGTGAGGAGACATTTTGGAAATCACAGTCTCAAGCCATACTGATTTTACTAACTGCTGCTGGACTTGTGTCTCTTGCATGATTAATGGCATCCCGGTTAAATCGCACAGTTTATCCAGGACTCTGAGAAACACCACAGTCAAAGCACGGCACATACTGATGGCTTGAAGTGATGGTACATCAGCCATCCAGAGTTCCTTGGGGAAAGCAATTTCCAGATTAGATCTTGGATCCCAAAGGAAAGAACAAGTAGAAATGATGATATGAAGATAATTGTCTTCTTTAGAAACCAAGGGAAACAGGAAATGTACAGACCCAGTAGAAAATAAGAAAGAAGACGCCTGAGGTAGAAATTACTGATGAACATTCTCACACGGTATTTCTATTTTTATAAATTAGATCAGATCATGTCATGCCCCTGCTTAAAACCCTCTAAAGGCTTCTCCCTTGAGCTAAGAATAAGATGCTGCTTCCATGTCCTGGCAAGGAAGGAATGCATGCCCTGGCCCTGTCCTCTTTCTCTTCTCCTCTCACTGGCTCCAGTCTCCCTGGATGGCATCTAGTTTCCAGACCAGGGACACATGCTGTCTCGTCCAGGGGCCTTTCATGAGCTGCTCCCTCTGAGATAAGAATTCGTCACCCAAACCTGTTCCCCACAGCTCATCGTTCCTGTCATTCACACCTGCAATGGTCCCCATGTGTCACACTTATGACACCATATCCAACTTTCCGCATAACTTACATCACAGGCTCAGGTTTTCTGTTTTTGTTTACTTGGGAGCGAGATGCTTCCACGTCTATCTCCCTACTGTAGTGTGTAAATGCCATGGAAAAAAGGTTATTCCCTGTATTGATCATTACCAATTTCTCGAAACCTAGAACAGCCCCTGGGGCAAGGAGGTGATAGTCAGTGAATATTTTTTATTAAATGCTTGAACTCCATTATCCTATATCCCTCTTGAAGTCTTACGTAGCAGTGATGTCTAATCTAGTAAGAAAAGCAACCACCAATATGACTGAAAATTAAATTTTAAAAATGCTGGCTAGAAGGACACTCCAAAATTCTGTCATTCCTATATATATATAAAAAGCTACACAGTAAAATCAAGGTAAGGTGGGCTAAAGCAGCAGGGGAAACACTGGCCCTCTCCCAAGGATGTTATGGAGTGACTGCTTGTGTGCTCCAAAATTCTTATATTGAAGTGCTAACCCCCAGTATAATGGTAGTAGCAGGTCAGGACTTTGGGAGGTGATTAGGTTTCAAAGTGGTGATATGAGTGGGGCCCCCATGATGAAATTAGTATCCTGTAAGAAGAAGAAAAGACTGGAGCCCTCTCTCTTCCCACCATGTGAGGACACAGCCAGAAGGTGGCTGTCTGCAAATGAGGAAGAGAGCCCCCCATCAGAAACTGACCATGCTGATGCCCTGACCTTGAACGTCCCAGCTTCAGAACTGTGAGAAATAAATGTCTGTTGTTTAAACTGCCTAGTCCATGGTATTTTTGTTATGGTCGCCTGAGCTAAGACATGAGAACTTTGACATCCCTACATTACTGTAAAGGAGCCTCTGGGGTGACTTCAAGCTCTGAGCAATGGCGACAAGAAATACAATATAAATGTTGGCCAGTATGACATTTATCCCAGGTGGCTCAGGAGATTCCACCGAGGGTGCTGTGTGCTCTGAGTGCAGAGAAATCAAGCATGACCCTGGGAGACTGTAATTGTTTTCTTGGTAGGTAAAACACAGGAAGTTCAGCCACGAGGATAAAAATAATTCTCTTGGAGGTAGGAATCTTGAGTTAGAGCAGTGATGCCGCTCCAGGTGACAGGGAGCATGGGCAGAATGGGAAGAAATGGAGAGCATCCACGGCACAGGTTGGCGGGCAGGGCTGCTCTGGAAGAAAAGTACCTCTGTCCAGCCCTTGGGTTGATCTCAAGTCACTCCTGCAAGTTCCTATTTTCTTCAAGGAACCCTATACACCTGCAGAGCACAAGATGTGTACCTACACCCCACCTGCATTCTGAAGTAGACCCTAAGATCTACAGCAACCTACCCGGGAGGCAGGATAGAAAGTATAGAAGAAGTGCTATTTCTCTACCCCTTAGATGTCCAGGTGTACTGCAATCAGCTTCTCCACTCCAGCTCTGGAATTAAGGGGTTCTACTGCTGATCCCATCATCACATACTAAGGGCTGCTCCATCACTCCTCCGAAAAAGTGACTCAAGTCCTAATCTTTGTCTGCTACTAATCATGGTAGATTCTGAATGGGAAGGAAAATAAAATCTCAGGACCCCAAACTCACTACGCCAAAGGGGAAAGTTAAGCTTGAGAAGTGAATAATGCAAAAACTGCCCCTACCTTTTTTTCCTGAACAGAAAGCTGCAAGATAAAAGGTTACATGTCTCCCCAAATGGCCTCCTTCACCCTGACAACATAAATTAAAAGCTTACCTTTACAGGTTCTGGAGAAAGACAAGAGTAGAAATCATCCCTCTGTCCACCAAGAGTCAAATGCATATTTGACTTCTTCCTCTACCATATGTTTATCTTATGTAAAATGCAGTTGACTGGTTGCAAGATAAATGTATAACTGACTGTTCCTCTATCCCCTCCCTCCTTTCATTTTCAACACGTGGATCCAGTGAGTGCTAATGAAAGCCTCATGAGAAAGTGGCTACTTATCTCACTACCTACCTTCCCTTTCTTTCTCTTTCCTCCTTCTCATCCTGCCACTCTTTCCCCTTCAAATATTGAAGTCCTCAAAACCCTCTTTAGAAAAAGCACAGGTCTCAGATCCTACTGTAATTTTTGTCTCTTTTTATCCAGGTGCATCCTCACCCCTGGCAAAACAAACCTCTAAATTGATTGAGACGTGTCTCAGATACTTTGTGGTTTACATGAGCAAGTACTACATTCCTCAATTATCTGAATGAGGAAGGTGATAGCTCTCCTCTCCCCATGGGGAAAGGAACAGAGATTTAAAAAAAGATGAGCCAATTTAAAGAGGGCCTGTATCCATGAGTAGGGAGTGGGGGTGCTATCCAGGGTCTTATCAGAATCTCAGAGAGTGTTCCTTAGAAGCTCAACCTCAAAAGGCACTATCACTGCGTGTGATGAAGTCCTTTCTTGACCATGAAGCCCACTCAGGAGAAAGTGAAAGACAGAGAGAAACTTAGGTGATGTAGTTTGTTACATAATTAAGAAGCTTCAGTACAAGACTAGTAGTGTAGACGCAGGACTGTCCCCTCCATCCTCCTCCAGCTGCGTTCTGCTAGCAGGGATCTCCTGGCAGATGCACAGCCCAGTGAACTCAGGGCAGAGGGAGATGTGTAGTCCCAGAAATGCAATGCCAACCCTAGCCTCTCCCCAGCTTCTAAGGCATTTCTGTCTCTTTGTATCCTTTGCGAACCAACCAACCGTGTATTAGTCTGTTCTCACACTGCTATAAGGACATACCCAAAACTGGGTAATTTATAAAGAAAAAGAGGTTTAATGGACCCACAGTTCCGCATGGCTGAGACAGCCTCACAATCATGGCAAAAAGCAAAGGAGGAGCAAAGGCACATCTAACACGGCAGGAGGCAAGAGAGAATGAAAGCCAAGCGAAAGGGGAAACCCCTTATCAAACCATCAGATCTCACGAGACTTACGCACTATCACGAGAACAGTATGGGAGAAACTGCCTCCACGATTCAATTATCTCCCACTGGGTCCCTCCCACAACACGTGGGAATTATGGGAGCTACTATTCAAGATGAGATGTGGGTGGGGACACAGCTAAACCATATCAGGTGATCAGGCTCTGGTGAGGGAAGTCTCACTGCCCAACTGAAACTGAGCAAAGCAAGACAGTAATTCTAGCAACTTCAAACCAAGAAGTTTGAATGTATACTTAAGAGAAAGGAAGCCATTAGAGACAGAGCCAGGCTGAGCAAGGCATTAGATTAGAACACATTTCAGAAAGATAAGCTCAATTTCCAGTGACAGGCTGGACAGGCACGGAGGTCATGGGGCCAATTAGGAGATTTTTACCAAAAGAGATGGATGATGAGATGGGCATTGGACGAGGATGGGCGGGAGAAAAGAAGACAGATGGTAGAGATTTACAATAGTAGATCCATCAAGACTCAGTGCCTACATCTCAAGGAAGGCACTGGGGACAGCAGTACCCCAGGTCCCAAAAAGGGCCCTCCACCCTTCACTGTTTATGAGCTCAATAGGTTTCTACCTTTCACCTGGCTAGCATCTACCTCTCTGGGTCAGGTTAGACCACAATGCCATCACTGATCATTCCCAGCTGGGCTAGGGTCCATCCCCATGTGCTCCCATAATGCCTCTTAGAGGAGTATCACCTACCCCATCGTGCAGTTTTTTGTTGGTGGTGGTGTTTTTTGAGACAGGGTTTTGCTCTGTCACTTAGGCTGGAGTGTGGTAGCATGATCATAGCTCACTGCATCCTCGACCTCCTGGGCTCAAGCAATCCTCCTTGAATTGCTAGGACTACAGGTACATGCCACCACGCCCAGCTAAATTTTTAAATTTTGTTTTTGTAGAGACAGTCTTGCTGTATTGCCCAGGCTGGTCTCAAACTCCTGGCCTCAAATGATCCTCCTGCCTTGGCCTCACAAAGTGCTGGGATGACAGGCATAAGCCACCATACCCAGCCCTCCACTGTGAATTCCTGTAATTGACTCATCTGTTTTCCCAACCAGACCTTACAGAGCAGCAGTGCCATCTGTCTCAGTCATCATTGAACCCACAGTCCCAGGATACAGAAAGCCTTTCTTCCATGTCAATTTCTTTTACTAACTTTTCCTATGTGTTTTTTCCCCTAGGAAAAGTTAACTAGTACCTTAAAGGATTAAAAAGAAAAAAATAGCCAAGGGGCCGGGAGCAGTGGCTCACACCTGTCTCTCCCAAAGTCTCAGCACTTTGGGAGGCCGAAATGGGCAAATCACTTGAGGTCAGGAGTTCGAGACCAGCCTGGCCAACATGGTGAAACCCTGTCTCTACTAAAAAATACAAAAATTCACCAGGCGTGGTGGTGCATGCCTGTAATCCCAGCTACTCGGGAGGCTGAGGCAGGAAAATCGTTTGAACCGGGGAGGTGGAGGTTGCAGTGAGCCAAGATGGTGCCACTGCACTCCAGCCTGGACGACAGAGCAAGACTCAGTCTCAAAAAAACAAAAACAAAAACAAACAAACAAGAAAAACAAGGGAAGACTGAGTTGTTAATCATTCAAGCTGGGTGCAGGGAGGTTTGTTATATTTTTCTCTACTTTCGTATATGTATAAATTTTCCATAATAAAGAGCTGGAAATGAAAATAAAGTGAAATTGCCAAGGGAGGAATAAAAGTTGGAATTCAGGGTTCCTTGGCTCCTAGGGAACGGTCCAATCCATAAAAGACAGCTCAGCCTTTAGTTACAACAACCATCCCTGAAAAACAACACAAACAGCTTAATCAACCCGAGAACACAGAAAAGGCTGTTTGTGAAACTTAATTGCCATTTTAATGTGTTTTAATTGCACAGAAATGCCGCTTAATGTAGTGTTTCAGTTTCCATTTGCCATTTTGGGAAATTTCAGTGCTCAAAAAAAGAGGAGGCCAGGTTGGAGCTAAAGGAATCTTGGCCCATTTGACAATCATGAAATATTTTCCTTGACAGCCGACCTGGGCCTCAGGCCTGATTCTCCTCATTCTTCCCCCTCCACCACTGCCTTCCCCCTGCGTACAAGGAGCCAAGTTTGTGCCTGGTTGTCAGAACAGAGAGAGGGAACAATGCCTAGAGCAGTACCTGGGCACGGTTCATTACCAGAATAACTGGGGCACAGCCAAAGTGGGCCACTTCCCAGGGGGTGGGCCAGAGAGCCCTGAAAAATATCCCCAGCCTCAATGGTCTCTCACATTCATCTCTGAAGGGGCCTCAGAGCAGAGAAACAGAAAGAGCTGAGAAGCAACGTTGCCCTCCTGAACATTTTTGCTCATGGCCCAAGCTGACTGAAGCAGTTTTTCAAAGAACATCTACCCAGAAGGCTGGTGGACAACCTGGAGGTCTTTTATGAGTCAGAGACAGCTAGGCTTTCTTAAGGAGCTGGAAGTCCAGGCATGTCCACCCAGACAGAAGAACAGCTACCCTGGGCTACCTCTCACTGTCACATGTCATGACACAGAGAGCAAAGAAGGGCAACCTCCATGATGTTAGAAGGCTGCAACCCAGGGCCGGGCACAGTGGCTCACGTCTGTAATCCCAGCACTTTGGGAGGAGTGAGGCGGGTGGATCACTTGAGGTCAGGAGTTCGAGACCAGCCTGGGCAACAAGGTGAAACCCTGTTGCTACTAAAAATACAAAATTAGCTGGGCATGGTGGCACACACCTGTAGTCCCAGCTACCTGGGAGGCTGAGGCAGGAGAATCGCTTAAACCTGGGAGGAGGACGTTGCAGTGAGTCAAAATTGCACCATTGCACTCTAGCCTGGGTTAACAAGAGTGAAACTCTGTCTCAAAATCAATCAATAAATAAAATAAAACAAAAAATGCTGGAACCCAAATTAGTACATTGACATAGGGTTAGTGTTGAGACTTAACTGCAGATAGGAGGAAAAATTCCTTTTCATCCTAGCAGATGTGACACATGTCTGTGGACACATTCCTAAGAGTACTATGGTACATGGCAGTTACTACCAGAAAAGTCTAATAGAAGCACAACTCTGGGATATATGACAAGAGAAGGGGCCCCTGGGCAATCCAAGCAACACTATCAGAGATGTCTGTTGTGGGTGATATGCAGGACTGCCACCTAAGGTTGTGGAGGTTGTGCACTGCCCAACTCAGGGGGACTCCATGGTAGACTTATATATTAACGATGATGGTTTTTCAGTAAATGGCAGGAAAGGGTCTTCAAAAAGGGTACTTTTGCCTAATTTGCATAAAGTGCTACTCAGGCTAGCAGGGGTCTAGTGACAGGGCCCATGTCCTAGGACTGGAGTTTAACGGCTGGACAAGGGCCACGTGGGCTGGAGAAGGCTTGCAGGAATCCAATGCTAAAGGGATGGAGTTCTAGGCAAATGGACTGGGTCTCAACAGGAAATCAGACCAGGTTGTACCACTGCGTGATAGTCTTCAAAAGGCTTCCCACTGCTTTTGGAATAAAATCGCCCAGGGCCACGAGGGTTGCTTGCAGGATCTGCTACTCTCACGCTCTCCCCTAACCTCATTCTGCCCCTCACCCCCCTATTATCTACACTCCAGGCACCCTGGTTTCCTATCTGATCCTTGCCAAATCCAAGCCCATTACCACTTCCCTGTTTGTGCATTTGAACCCACTGCTTGAGATGCTTGGCCCTGTCCTGCTAAGCTGGGTCCATCCCTGTCTCTCTCTTTCTTTTTTTTAGAGACAGGGTCTTCCTCTGTCACCCAGGGTGGAGTATGGTGGCATGATCACGGCTCACGGCAGCCTTGAACTCCCAGGCTCAAGCGATCCTCCTGCCTCAGCCTCCTGAGTAGCTGGGACCACAGGTGTGCACCACCATGCCTGGCTAATTTTATTATTAATATTATTTGTGGAGATGGGGTCTTACTATGTTGCCCAGGCTGGTCTGGAACTCCTGGCCTCAAGGGATCCTTCTGCCTCGGCCTCCCAAAGTACCAGGATTACAGGTGTGACGCACTGCATCCAGCCTCAGCTGGTCCAAACTTACCTTGCAGGTCTCAGCTCAGAGAGGCATACCCTGACCTTCCTCTCCAAACAAACGTTCCCTTCCCACCTGGCAAGAGGATGCAATCAATAGAATGAACAGAGCTTAGGAAAAACAAGGCACAATTTAAGAGAAAGATGCAAAAGAGACCCCTGAATGAGAAGAACAGAGAGGAAGCCTGGTAAGGAGACACTGTCAGGACCTGGCCTGCATCCCTGAGGTCTCCCTACACCTGCTGAAGCCCTCGGGTTCCAGGGTCTCTCGGTCTGGGTGGATTCCGTGTTCTCCCAGTGATTATGACCTTGGTCTATGAGTCTGCACTCTGGGGCAGGTTGGAAGTGGCAGGAAATTAGCACCCAGGCATGACCCAACTGATGGAGGACAAAATTTGCATGGACAAAAACCTCGGCAAATCTCCAGGCAGTAGATTAGTGATTGTCTAGGGCTGGGAAGGATGGAGGGGCTGAGAGATGATGGCTAAGAAGTATGGGGTTTCTTTCTGAGGTAATGAAAATGTTCTAAAATGGACTGTGTTGATGGACACACAGTTCTGTGAATATTCTAAAGGCCATGAAATTTTACATTTCAGGGGCCAGGTGCAGTGGCTCATGCCTCTAATCCCAACACATTGGGAGGCCAAAGTGGGACGATCACTTGAGGCCGGGAGTTCGAGACCAGCCTGGGCAACATAGCAAGACCTCATCTCTACAAAATAATAAAAAACATTAGCCAGGCGTGGTGGTGCACAACTGTAGCCCCAGCTACTCGGGAGGATGAGGCAGGAGGATTGCTTGAGTACAGGAGTTCAAGGCTGCAGCGAGCTATGATTGCACCACTGTACTCCAGCTTGAATGAGAGAGAGAGAGAACCTGTGTAAAGGAAAAAAAAAAAATTATACCTTTTAAATGGAGAATTGCATGTCATGTACATTATATCTCAATAAAGCTAATTAAGAAAAGCAAAAGACCCCCAGTGTCCTCTTCTCTCTTGGGGCAACGTTGAAGGATGCCGTACCCCGCTTCTCAGGGGATCTCCAGCAGGGTGAAGCCCAGCTGCCCATAGCAGTGACCCAATTATTAAGCCTCCATCTCTCTGTTCCCGTGTCCTGCCTCCCTTGCCCTGACAGTGCTTTCTGGGATCAGCTCCCAAAGAAATTGCATGCCCAAATCTTAGCCTTGGGCTCTTTGGAAGCATCCCAAGAAAAGATACAGGCTCTGGTTTGAATCCTAGCTCCCGTGACAAACTTATGAGCTATGTGACTACGGGTAAGTTTAAGGCTCAGGAAAACCAAGTGTTGTCCTAGCTCTATAACAGCAATAATTATGCCCACTTGGTCAACATACTTGTGAGGATTAAATGAGATAGCGAATTGTAAATACCCAGAACAGGGCTGAGCACGAGTATTAACAGAGATAGGGGTTAGCTTGAGTATACAGACACTCCTCCACTTATGCTTGGGGTTACATCCCCGTACACCCATCCTAAGCTGAAAAGAGCCTAAGTGGAAAACGCATTTCCTGTACTTAATCTCCAGAACATCACAGCTTAGCCTGGGCTATGTTACACGTGCTCAGAACACTTAACATTAGCTGGCCATTGGGCAAAATCATCTAAAACAGGACTATTTTAAGATAAAGTGTTGCATATCTCATGTAATTTATTGAATACTGTTTTGAAAGCGACAAACAGAAATGGTTGGATGGGTAACCGAAGTATGGATTCTACTGAATGTGTATTGCTTTCACACCCTTGCAAAGTGGGAAAATCGTAAGTCGAACCAACGTAAGGCAAACAATTGTAAGTCGGAAACTGTTTTTATGGTGGAGTGACTGGAAAACAGGTGAGAGGCTGTATGCAGACACAGGGGACGGGCATGCACACGCATACACACACAGACACGTGCACACAAGCACACGCACACACGCACAAAAACGTGTCCAGAGTCCCAGAAGCAACACAGTTTTCTAGAGGGAAGTGAAGCAGGGAGATGGTAAAATGCCCTCCAGGGTCCCTTTGGCCCCCACAGCCCGGGCATGAAGGCTGGGGACTTGGAGCACCTAAGTTCCTCACAGCTGGTGCAGAGGAGGACCTGCAATTATCTCCTGCACCCACAATGATAGCAGCTCCAATAATACACTGAGAGTCTGCTAACCAGCCAGCGGCAGGGGCTGGGGGGTGCTGCCTGTGCTCACTTCTCTATTTTTTTTTTTTTTTTTTCAGACGGAGTCTTGCTCTGTCGCCCAGGCTGGAGTGCAGTGGCCAGATCTCAGCTCACTGCAAGCCCCACCTCCCAGGTTTACGCCATTCTCCTGCCTCAGCCTCCCAAGTAGCTGGGACTACAGGCGCCCGCCACCTCGCCCGGCTAGTTTTTTGTATTTTTTAGTAGAGACGGGGTTTCACCGTGTTAGCCAGGATGGTCTCGATCTCCTGATCTCGTGACCCGCCCCTCTCGGCCTCCCAAAGTGCTGGGATTACAGGCTTGAGCCACCGCGCCCGGCCACTTCTCTATTTTTTAATGACTGCTCTAGCTTCCAAGGAGCCAAAAAGGCAGGCGAATGCTCTCACTGTTTAGCCAACGGCATCCAGGTTTCTGTCTCTTAAAAGCCAATTGGAAATTATACAGTGTCACATATACAAACACAAGACCACGAATTTTTGCATGATGGAATCTGGATGCCGAATTGCTCTAATATTTCCAAGTTGCCAAAGCCTAGATCCAGGATTAGCTGGTTTCACGTAATTGCAACAGACATGGAAACCTTTTTAAAAATATGCTGATTAGTGTCACAGGCTTACGGTGGAGGTTGCGTTTATTTCTTGCCTCACCTGGAGACCAGGTCTCTGGCTCTACAAATCCCCCCAGGGAAAGAAACTAAGCAGAGGAAAGGGGAGGTTCACTCCAATGAGTCGGGGGCTGCAGGCCTACAGGAAGCCCCTCATTCCAGCAGCTCAGCCTCCGTCTCATTACGACAACGAAACTCGGCACAATTAGAATGAGGGGGCTTAATTTCTTCAGGGTGGACTGGTGCAGCTTAAAATACTTAATAATTTGTTTTATCTTCATTGACTTGTCTAATAATGCAGAAAATATCCTCCTCGGGCATTGAACAAAGGAGATTATTCTGTCACACAAGCTTAACAAAGCCTGTGAGCTGCATGCTGATCTGAGACGTGGGGAACTTGAATCCTCCTGCTTAAAACAATTAGGCTTATCATTTGAGAGAGGAGCTTCCTTCTCCTTCTTCATCCTGCATGCAAACACCTCCCAGCTCCTTCCCAACTCTGCGCAAGTGTGCAGTGTTCTAGATCACTCTTTTACCCGACAGGTAATAAACAGGTAATCAGAAGATGCAAATTCCTGCTGCATTAAAGGAATATGGCTCGAAGATTAACCAACACATTGGCTCAGGGCCCAGTGGTGTCTATAGACACAGGCGGGTTTAATTTTCTTAGTGTGCCAAGGCCAGCCGAAAAAATTCGGACTCAAGGGGTCAAAGGGGACCCCGTGTGAGTGCTGACTGCCAGGCAGCTGTTCCAGCAGAACTGTCTCCCAATTATTCTGGACCTGTGACAAGGTTTTCTCCAGAAATCACCTAGATTGTATATACATACCAAGTGTTTTCCTCATTTTAGCTGAATTTAATTTTCATTGTATATAAAAAAATAAATTACCAAACAACTTCAGGCTCAAAACTGTGTGTCAAGACAAGGGAGGGAGGGAGCAGGCTGAAGGCTTACCAGTAGACTTTTTGGTGCATTGAATGTGCCTTTTATTTTATTTACTTATTTATTTATTTACAGACAGGGTTTTACTCTGTCATCCTGGCTGGAGTGCTGTGGTGTAATCATGGCTCACTGCAAGCCTCAACCTCCTGGGCTCCAGCGATCCTCTTGCCTCAGCTTCCAAGTAGCTGGGAGTACAGCTGTGCACCACTATGCCCAGCTAATTTTTAGTTTTTTTGTAAATATGGGGTCTCACTATGTTGTCCGGGCTGGCCTGGAACTCCTGGCCTCAAGCGATCGTCCCACCTCAGCCTCCCAAAACGCTGGGATTACAGGCATGAGCCTCTGCACCTGGCCTGAATGTGCTTTTAAAATCCTTCCTTTGAAATTACAACTATTAGTTTGGTGCAAAAGTAATTGCGGTTTTGCCATTACTTTCATTGGCAATTACTTTGCCACCAACCTAACAGATGGGAAGAATAAGTTCTAGTGTTCTATAGCACTGGAAGATGACCACAGTGAACAACAATACATAGTCTCCAATAGCTACAAGGAAAATATTGAATGTACTGGTACGACATAAAGAAATGACAAATGTTTGATATGATATTTATGCTAATTACCCTGACTTGATGACCATATATTGCATGTATTGAAACATCTCTATGTACCCCATACATATATACAATTATTATTTGTCAATTAAAACATAAAATTAAATTTAAAAAATTAATATTCCTAGGCCTGAGCATGGTGGCTCACGCCTGTAATCCCAGCACTTTGGGAGGCTGAGGTGGGCGGAACATGAGGTCAGGAGATGGAGACCATACTGGCTAATACAGTGAAACCCTCTCTCTACTAAAAAGGCAAAAAATTAGCTGGGTGTGGTGGCGGGCGCCTGTAGTCCCAGCTACTTGGGAGGCTGAGGCAGGAGAATGGCATGAACCCGAGAGGCGGAGCTTGCAGTGAGCTGAGATTGTGCCACTGCACTCCAGCCTGGGCGACAGAGCAAGATTCTGTCTCAAAATAAAATAAAACAAAATAAAAATTCCTTCTGTGCCCCAGCTAGTGTCCTCCTGTTTGATTTTAGAACTGTGAATTCCAATTTTATTTTTTATGGATACATAATATTTGCAAATATGTACAGAGTCCTGGTGATATTTTGTTACATGCATAGAAGGTGTAATGGTCAGAACTACCAAACCACCCAACAGTGCCACTACTACTGGGTATTTATCCAAAGGAAAAGAAATCTGTGTATCAAAGAAATACTTTTCCCTTGGTTTTGATTCTTGGTTTTGCTGTAGCCAAGAGGCAGAGAAAGAAAGATCAACACAATGGGGCCTGTGGTTTCTGAATCTCAAGTGTATATGAAGCTTATTATGGAGCTAAGAGAAATGTTGGGTGGGACAATCAGAGACATAAGTGCTTGGGGCCCCAAAAGCAGAAGTAATTACTTCTCTTTCTGTTCTCACCACCTTTTATTAAGTTCTCTGAGGTCAGGCACTTACAAAGAGCCTGCCAAGGGCTTGTGTTGAAGGGGAAAATACACGCAAATAGTCACCTAATCAACAACAGAATCACTGGAGCCGGACAAGGCAGGAGAAGCGCATGGCCTTCCAAAAGCACATAATGGGGTAATCTGACCTCTTTGGGAATGCTGAGGAGGTTCTCCAGGAGAGCTGACTTCGTTTTTGGAGACAGAATCTCACTCTGTCACCCAGGCTGGAATGCAGTGGCAAGATCATGGCTCACTGCAGCCCTGAACTCCCAGGCTGAAGCAATCCTCCCACTTCAGCCTCGTAAGTAGCTGGGACAACAAGTACGTGCCACACCAGACAGCTAATGTTTATAATTTTCTGTAGAGATAGGGTCTCACTATGTTGCTCAGGCTGGTCTTGAACTCTTGGCCTCAAGTGATCCTCCCACCTCAGCCACCTGAGGTATTAGAATTACAAGTGTAAGCCACTATACCTGGCCCCGGGAGAGAGCTGATTTCTGAGGGATGAGAAGTAATTCGCTGGTGGAAGAGGGAAGATATGAGATGCCAACAGCAGGACTAGCACATGCAAAGGTCCCGTGGCCTGGGGAAGATGTGGCAGGAAAAAGAGGAGGAGAGCCACGAGGTGGGAGCAAACAAAGTGAGGAGTGAAACTGTTCAAACTGGGGATAAAGAGAAAGAAAAGTCCAGAGCACACAGGGTTCTGTGGGTCAAGTAAGAGATCAGACTTTTAATCCTACAAAGCCAGGAGGGGCCACTGCATGATGTAGTGTGTACACACAACAGCTTGTGGGGTGTGATCCAACTTGCATTTTGACAAAAGCCCTAAGATTGCAGTGTGGGATATAAGCTGGAGAATGTCAGGAGGGGGTGAAAGCAAACCAGTTCAAAGGCTACAGCAGAGCGACCCAGAGGAGAGATGACAATGGCATGACCTTGAGTAGCTGCGGCAGAGGTGCATAGAGAGATCTGAGAGCTATTCAGGATGTAGCATTGAGAGCTGATGGGTCACAGAGAGAGGACAGAATCCAGGGTATTTTCTGACACTGCCCTGAGTCCACGCCCAGCCCAATAAGTAAACTGAAAGACAGTAAAAAATACCAGACAGCAAATTTGACAAAGGCAATTTGTAAATAAGTAAACTAGGTAAGTAAGTAAACTATGCAAAATATGTAAATAACTAGGAAAAATGTAAATAAGTAAACTGCAAAATATGTAAATAAGTAAACTATCTAAAATATGTAAGTAAACTATGTAAAATATGTAAATAAGTGAACCAAAAGAGAGTGATAAACAGCAGACAGCGAATTTGACAAATTACCTTTGTCTAATTCGCTGTCTGGTGTTTGTCACCCTCTTTTGGTTCACTTATTTACCTTTTTTTTTTGAGACGGAGTCTAGCTCTGTTGCCCAGGGTGCAGTGGTGCGATCTCGGCTCACGGCAACCTCTGCATCCCAGGTTCAAGCAATTCTCCTGCCTCAGCCTCCCGAGAGTAGCTGGGATTACAGACTCCCGCCACCACGCCCAGCTAATTTGTTTTATTTTATTTTGTTTTATTTTTTTGAGATGGAGTCTCACTCTGTCACCCAGGCAGGAGTGCAGTGGTGCAATCTTGGCTCACTGTAATCTCTGCCTCCTGGGTTCAAGTGATTCTCCTGTCTCAGCCCCCGAAGTAGCTAGGACTACAGGCCCGTGTCACCATACCCGGTTAATTTTTTGAGTGTTTAGTAGAGACGGGGTTTCACCATGTTAGCCGGGATAGTCTCAATCTCCTTGTGATCGCTCGCCTCGGCCTCCCAAAGTGCTAGGATTACAGGTGTGAGCCACCGCGCCCAGCCAGTTTTTGTATTTTTAGCAGAGACGGGGTTTCACCGTATTGGCCAGGCTGGTCTATAACTCCTGACCTCATGATCTGCCCGCCTTGGCCTCTCGAAGTGCTGGGATTACAAGCGGGACCCACCACGCCCGGCCCTTATTTATGTATTCATGTATTTGACTATCTGCTCTAAGTACCTAGAATAAAAGCTCCATGAAGGCAGGAATGTCATCTGTCTAATTAAAACACTGGGTAGAATTACCCCTGAACAATAACACACTCTCATGAACCTGCAAGGCAGACCAGGTGGAAAGAGGAATACAGTTCTGAAATCTTGGCTACATTGAATTTGAGGTAGCTTTGATATTCCCAAGAGATAATTCCCAGTAAGAAACTGTACCTATGTGTCAGGAGCTCAGAAAAGTGATATGGGCCAGGCACACTGGCTCATGCCTGTAATTCCAGCACTTTGGGAGGCCAAGGCGGATGGATCACTTGAGGTCAGTAGTTCAAGACCAGCCTGATCAACAGGTCAAAGCCCTGTCTCTACTAAAAATAAAAAAATTAGGCATGATGGCACGTGCCTATAGTCCCAGCTACTCGGGAGGCTGAGGCAGGAGAATCGCTTGAACCTGGGAGGCAGAGGTTGCAGTGAGCTGAGATTACATCACTGCACTCCAGCCTGGGTGACGGGGCGAGACCCTGTCTCAGAAAAGTGATGTAAATTATGACTCGTGCACAGAAGTGATCATTGACATGTGATTGTGTAGGGAACTGCTTAGGGAGAGAGCTTTGAGTCAGAAGACAAAGAAGTTTAGGTGTGAGTCTTGAAGGATTTCAGCATTTAATAGCTGTGGACAGAATGACGGAGAAAAAAGTAGTCCAACAAGTAAGAAGATTGCTGAAAAAGTCCAGATGAGGGTAATACAGTGGATACCAAGGAATCGGGCATTTCAAGGTGGGTGATCAACAGTGCAGGGGGCTAATGACCAAGACAACAGACATTTCAACAATGTCTGACTTAGCAACAGGGTGTGCCTATTAAGAGCCATTTCAAGCACTTGATGGGGCAAACTGATATCCTGGGGTGAAGTCAGAGGCTGTTTCGGCAACTTCATGCTGTGGAACACACTATTGTAAACTTAGTTTATTAAAACAGTGTATTTGCTCGCAAATCTACAATTGGGGGTCAAGCTCAGTAAGGATGGTTGTCTCTGTTCTACTCAGTCTGAGATGGGTGACTCCAAGGCTGGGTGCTGGAATCATCTAAGGTATTCTTCACATCCGTGGTTGACACTGGGAAGATTGAAACAGTGCAGCTGAAACACCAGGAGCTCCTTGGACATCCCTGTCTGTGCCGATAGTTCCTGTTCACATGGTCTTCCCAGCACGGCAGCTTTGACGAAGCCATCCTCTATACATGTTGGCTTAAGGCTCACAAGATGCATGGCGGGAGAGAGAGACTGAGACACACACACACACACACACACACACACACACACTGAATTGCTCGGCACTTCTCCTTCCTGCCATCATGAGAAGAAGGACATGTCTGACACATGTTGAAGGATGACCTAAACCCAGAAGGTCAGGCAGCAACCACCTTATTCCATCATATTCCATTGGCTGAGATAACAAAGATTCTCCCAATTCCGATGAATATGACCCCATCTCTCCGTGGAGAAAGTGTCAACATCACACATAAGGAGACCGTGAAGGATGGGATATACTAATACGATCAACTTTGGAAAAGAATTTGCTGCAAAAATCAATGGGTGGTGAGGGATGGACACAGCACAGGTTGTGAAGATCGGTCATAAGGGGCAAGAGAGTAGACGCTGGCAAATATGAAATTAATTTGCTTCTTTCTGCTTTGATTTTAATGCAAGAGCTTGTGTATGATGAAAGGCCAGTGGGAGAGACTCACTTGAGAGGGAAAGGTTGAATAAACAAGAGAGTTAAGGGATTATCCATAAACAGTGCAAAGTGCCTACAAAGACATGGAATGGAATCTGAGTGCAGCTGAAGGGTTGGGCTTAAGAGGAGACAGGGTTCCTCTAGTGAAATGGGAGGGAAGAAGGGGAGGGTGGTAATCTTTCTTAAGTTTGTCTTTGCCACCCTGAGGACAAGCAGATTCCTGAGAGATGGTTCCTGCTTCCTCTGTGCAATGGAATATGCAGTCATTTGCTGTGAGAAAGAGGGAGAAGGAAGGACAGATGTTTGGGGGAGTAGCAAAACTGTGTGACATTCTATATAGAGTGTAAACATTTCCTTAACCATGGCCACAGAGTGGAGGGCAGGGCTGCTTGGGGTGCTGATAAGAGTCTGTCTGCCCTGCACTAAGGGTCCCTATCAACTCTCAGGACATGGGTTTTGGCCAGAGAAGACCCATCTAGGGTTGAGGTCTTGCCATTTGTATACAACAAAAAGATGGAGGTGGGAAGCCATGATGGTGCACACTTCTAATCCCACCACTTTGGAAGGTTATGGCAGGAGAATTACTTGAGGCCAGAAATTTGAGACCAGCCTGAGCAACACAGCAAAACTCCATCTGTACATATATTTTTTTTAAAGTTAGTCAGACATGGTGGCAGATGCCTACAGTCTCAGCTACTTCGGAGGCTGAGGCTGGAGGATCACTTGAGCCCAGGAGTTTGAGGCTGCAGTGAGCCATGGTCACACCACTGCACTCCAGCATGGATGACAGAAAGAGACTCTGTCTCAAAAAATTAAACTAGGCTGGGCGTGGTGGCTCACACCTGTAATCACAGCACTTTGGGAAGCTGAGGTGGGTGGATCATTTGAGGTCAGGAGTTCAAGACCAGCCTGGCCAACATGAGAAAACCCTGTCTCTACTAAAAATACAAAAGTTAGCCAAGCATGGTGGTAGCGCGTGTAATCCCAGCTACTCAGGAGGCTGAGGCAGAGGAATTGCTTGAACCCAGGAGGCAGAAGTTGCAGTGAGCTAAGACCACACCACTGTACTCCAGCCTGGGTAATGGAGAATCTGTCTCAATAAATAAATAAATAAATAAACAAACAAACTAAAAAGACAGTGGAACAAGAGCATTGAGCACAGGAATGATTAAAATGAAGAGCCCTGGAATCTAAACTGATCAATATGGTAAAGGGGGAGAAGAGAGGACAGAGGTTTGGAGGAGTGGCCAGACTGCAGCACTATGATGATAGGAATTGCTTTAGCCATGGCCACAGGTGAGGGACCACTTGGGGTTGGTGATCAGAGCCTATCTTCCCTGCAGTGAGGGTCCCTGGAATCTAAAAGATAAGGGGAAAGCAATGAAAGGAGAGAGCCCCAGAAGAAAGAGTATCAATGTGCTGCAGGTTCTGATGCCAGCAAAGGATGCTTGGAGGAGAGCCAGTGGGACAAGCAAGGAAGTGGCAGGGGTGAGTGTCTGAGTTACTGCTTTGCAGGTAATGACAAGCTCTGGAGGTGTAGCCGTAAGACTGGATGGCTGAGAACAAGTGCACGAGGCCAACAGAGAGGAGGAAGTTGAGACCTGGAGAGACCAGTGTATCAGAAGGAACATCTTTGTAGACACCAAAGTCACTGATGATGGTGGTAGGTGGAGGATCAAGGAGGACCACGAATAGGGTCTGCCTCAGCTGAGTTCAAAATCATTGTGCAGTCAACAAACAGTGGTCTTCCGAATAAATCAGAGAATCTTTATTGAGTGCCTGCTGTTTTTAGAGCCCTTTGCTAAACACTACGGGAGGACACAAACATGCAAAATAGACATTAAAAGTCATTCAAGACTGTAATAAGGGAGACAGGGCAAGGCGGTACAATGAATTGTCAATAACTGCTCTAGGAAATTTACAGGCAAAAGCAATCAATTGGGATGGATGAGTGTATTAGTCCATTCTTACGCTGCTATAAAGGACTACCTGAAACTCAGCAATTTATAAAGGGAAGAGGTTTAATTGACTCACAGCTCCACATGTCTGGGGAGGCCTCAGGAAACTTACAATGGTGGTGGAAGGAGATGCAAACACCTCCTTGTTCACATGATGGCAGGAAGGAGAAGTGCCGAGCAAAAGGGGGAAAAGTTCCTTATAAAGCCATCAGATCTTGTGAGGAACTCACTATCATGAGAACAGCAGCGTGGGAGTAATCGCCCCCATGATCCAATTATCTCCCACTGGGTCCCTCCCAGGATACATGGGGATTATGGGAACTACAATTTAAGATGAGATTTGTAGGGGGACACAGCCACACCATATCAATGAGTCAGGGTTGGCTTGACGGAGGAAGAATGTGGATTAGAAATGGCTCTGGAGGATCAAGTAAAATCTGTACAGATGAAGAGAAATTGGGAGTGCATTTCAGGCAGATGGAGGCCAGAGAAAACAGTCTTCTTTGCGACACATTCTGAGTGTAAGGAAGCGTTTCCCTGGAATCTTTGGAGCACTCATCATAAAACGATTGCATCATTAATGAAAATGTTGCTATATGTGGTATTTCCTCTCACTGTGATCTGAGCCTACACTTTACTGTACTAGGTTCAAGTTACACTGAGTCTCTCCTACTTACAATAATGTCTATAAATCAGCATCATCTGAGATTAGAAATGTTATTTTATTTTTACTTTACACAGAGATGGGGGTCTCGCTATGTTGCCCAGGCTGGTTGGGAACTCCTGGCCTCAAGTGATCTGATCCTCCCATCTCAGCCTCTCAAAGTAATGGGATTTGGAATTGTTATTGGTTCATGCAAAATACCAGTAAATGAGGACTCCATTCCACTCCCCAACCCTGCCCCAACTGGGACCTCGTTGCAGGTAAGAATATTAACATTCAGGTAAGTGGATGACGGTCTGAGAATGAAATGCCATTCAATTAAATGGCAGTTAAGTTGGACACGAGGTATGGAGATATAAAAAAGAAAATGCTTCACTGTCCTCTGTCTTCAGATCATCCAAAGAAAATACTTCTGCTGAAAGAGTTGCTATGGAGATTCACAAAATATTCCAATGTCCTGTAGGTCATTCTTACAGGTAGAGTTGGCACAGTGCAGATTTCAAAGAAAATATCAACAGATGCTTTTAGTATTAAATGTCACCATGTCCTCAAAGGTAGCTTAACTCAGAGCCTCTACATTTTCACAAAACCACAGAATCTCTGAGTTAGGAAGGACCTTAAATGTCATCTGTTTCAACCCTATCCATCTCTTTGACGGAGTTATCTGGTTTCTGCAAGAACACTCATCTCCAGGGTTTTCAGAGGCAGCCCAGTTGCTCTTAATGTGATGTTGTGATGCTTCATAGACACAATAAAGGGTCCTCTACTCCCCAGTCCCCAGTCATATTCAGATCTTCTGATTCCAGCCATCTTGACTCTGGGCAAATGTTCATCTCCCCCTTGTACACCCAAACCCATAAATCTGACATTTTAAATCCTGGCTCGGAAATCCAAATTCCATTCACTGACTCCAACTATGAGGCTAAACATTCACCTCCTGTTTTTTTCCAATATTACATAGCCCTTTCTCTCTTTTGTTGTTGCTTTATTTATTTATTTTTTTGAGACAGAGTCTCACTTTGTTGTGCAGTGGTGCAATCTCAGCTCACTGCAACCTCCGCCAGGCTCAAGTGATTCTCCTGCCTCAGCCTCCCAAGCAGTTGGGATTACAGACGTGCACCACCAGACCCGGCTAATTTTTGTATTTTGAACAGAGACGTGGGGGGGGGTCTCACCATGTTGCCCAGGCTGGTCTCAAACTCCTGATCTCAAGTGATCTGCCCACCTCAGCCTACCAAAGTGCTGGGAGTACAGGTATGAGCCACTGTGCCCAGCCCCCTTTCTCTCTTTTATATCACAAAAGTAACAAATTCATTGTAGCAAATGTAGCAGATACAATAAATTGTTAAAATGGTAGTCACCCATCTTCTTGTCTTCAGGAATAACCTCTGCTACCCCACTGCGGTCTTTCATGTCTCAGTTACCTGCTTGCACAGAGAGAAGGCATGATCCCACATGCATGTGCATACACACATTCTTTTTCTTTTTTGAAAAACATTCTTTTAAAATCCAATCATGCTGTACTTTCGGTTTTGCAAACTGCCCTTTTCATGGACTAATAGTACATTGTGGATGTTCTTGTTTTTCCAAGTCTCAGCCATTTGTAGGACAAAAAGAGCACCTGGGTTCCCAGTGCTTCCTGTTCCTGCTGGAGCCCCCACAGATGGTGTTCCCATGCCTTCTGGCCTTGCCATTCAGTATCAGCAACAACAGCAGGAGTGGGCAGCAGCGGACGTCACTAACCTTGGCAGGCTGCATACAGCATGTGCTCCAGGAAAATAGCACACTTCCCCATGGGCCACAGTGGATCCACATTTAATGGACTGTCATAGGCTAAATCCTGTCCCCTGTAACCAAATTCATATGTTGACGTCCTAACCCCCAGTACCCCAGAATGTGATTGTATTTGGAGAAAGGGTCTTTAAAAAGATAATTAAGTTAAAATGAGGGTATCAAATTTGGTGTGCTCACTGTCCTTATAAGAAGAGATGGACAGAGACACCCAGAATGTGACTAAGGAAAGACCATGAGGCCCCAGAGAGAAGACAGCCATCTACAAGCCAAGGAGAGAGGCCTCAGAAAGAACCAACGCTGCTCGCATGTTTATCTTGGATTTCTGGCCTCCAGAGTTGTGAAAAAATAAACTTTTCTTGTTTAAACCACTCAATCTATGTCATGGCATGCAGTTTGCACAATGTGTGTTATGGCAGCATTAGCGGATTAGTGCACAGAAGGTGGTCAACTCATTGCAGATACAAATGTCAAATGACTTTGTATATCCAGTCCCTGCTCCCAGTTAAGAGGATGAGGACCCACATTTCCCTCCCTGGACAAATTTCCTAACTTTCAGATCAATTTCTTCTTTTAGAGAGAGATTCAGGGTCTTGCTGTGTCACCAGTGGCTTGATCACAGCTCACTGCAGCCTCAAACTCCTGGGCTCAAGTGATCCTCCTGCCTCAGCCTCCTGAGTAGCTGGGACTACAGGTGTGTGCCATCACACCTGGTTATTTTTTTTTTTTTTTAATTTTTGTATGGACAGGGTCTCACTACCTTGCCCAGGCTGGTCTCAAACTCCTGGCCTCAAGCAATCCTCCTGCCTTGGCTGCCCAAAGTGTTGGAATTACAGGTGTGAGTGCCCCCCACCCCGCCCCGTCTGGCCCAGGTCATTTTCAGTGATTGATATTTAGACTGGTTCAATTGAGAACACTGAACTCTGTTTTCACGGCTCTTACCACTCCCCAGGGCAGCCGGGGGCTTAGGACAGGAAAGAGGGTGCTGTCTGTTTCTGTAATGCCTTCCTCCTCACCCGCCCTCATGGTCTGTCTCCTCCACTCCTTTCAGATTGGGCCTCAGGGAAGAAGGACAGGAGGAGGGGAAGGCAGAGACTGTGTATGTCACTGAACAATGTCTGTGCTGAGAGGGGTCTCTGTCCTCATTTTGACTTCCTTTGGTTCAACCTGTGGCTAGTGACCTCACCAACGCGTGAGGTCCACCAAACAGGTCCTATGCCCTGCTGTTTTTCTGGAAAGATGTTCCCCTCGAATGCTAAATATGCCTCCCCACCCCCACCAGAGTAAGACAGTCATGTCTCCAATTGGCCCATTGCTGCTTTGAGCCAGCACACACTGCGGGGCCTGGCTCCCAGCTGCTGGCCCCTTCTGCCACCTGGGGATTCTCATGATCCCCAGGCCTCCCCACTGCACGGTCCTTACACTCAAGTCCTGGGAGCTGCTGAAGTCCTCTTCCCTATGCTACTAAGACAGGGCAACTAAAATAATAGTACATTGTGGCTGTTCTTGTTTCTCTAAGTCTCGGCCATCTGTAGGACGAAAGGAGCACCTGGGTTCCCAGTGCTTTCCGTTCCTGCTGCAGCCCCCATAGACGGTGTTCCCATGCCTTCTGGCCTTGACATTCAATATCAGCAACAACAGCAGAAGTGGGCAGCAGCGGACGTCACGAACCTTGGCAAGTTGGACTCAATATTCTTTGCTTCGCAAGGACATCATTTACATCTGCCCTGGTGGCACCTGCCGACCCCTGAACTTCCCATTTTTATCAGTCTCTAGACCAAAATCAGATACTCCTGGAATCCTCTCTTCCCTACCTCACAATTCCCTATACAGTTAGAGAGAGGACGGGAAAGTGACCATAATATGTAGGAAAGGCACTGTTATGATGTTCAATTCAAGCAGAGGAATGACCAGCCTCCACATGTGACCATCCAGCATCCTCCAGTTACTGGGAATGAGCCAAGGCATAGTGCTCCCATTCCAGGCCGGGTCAGGAGATCAGTCATTAGAGGCCTGGCCACTGGGGATCAGACCTCGGCCCTGAACTCGAGTCCAGCTCTGTTACCTACTAGTCCTGGGCATGCTATCTTAACCTCTTTCTGCATGATCCATAAAACAAAAATAATGATAATAATAATACCTCCCCCCTGAGGTTCTTTTGATTAATAATATTTTACTAATCCATAGACAGAGGTTAGCAGCACAATGCCTGGCATACATTAAGTGCTCAAAAAAGGAAATTGCTATGGTTGTCATTGCTATTATCACAGAATATGGAGTACAGTGTCTTCACTTGGCTTTTGACATGGTTTGGCTGTGTCTCCACCCAAACCTCACCTTTATTTATTTATTATTTTTTTTTTGAGATGCAGTCTTGCTCTGCCACCCAGGCTGGAGTGCAGTGGCACAATCTCAGCTCACTGCAACCTCCACCTCCAGGGTTCAAGCATTTCACCTGCCTCAACTTCCCAAGTAGCTGGGACTACAGGCATGTACCCCCATGCCCAGCTAATTTTTGTATTTTTTAAAATAGAGACGGGGTTTCACTATGTGTTGGCCAGGCTAGTCTCAAACTTCTGACCTCAGGTAATCCGCCTGCCTCAGTCTCCCAAAGTGATGGGATTACAGGTGTGAGCCACTGCACCTGGTCCCAAATCTCACCTTGAATTGTACCAGGTGGAGACAACTGAATCATGGGGTTCAGTTCTTGTGGTACCCATACTGTTCTTGTGGTAGTGAGTAAGTCTCACAAGATCTGATGGTTGTATAAATGGGAGTTCCCCTGCACAAGCCTTCCTGCCTGCTGCCATGTAAGATGTGACTTTGCTCCTCATTTGCCTTCAGCCATGATTGTGAGGCCTCCCCAGCTATGTGGAACCATGAGTCAATTAAACCTCTTTGCTTTATAAATTGCCCAGTCTCAGGTATGTCTTTATTAACAGTATGAGAACAAACTAATACAGCTTCTCTCTGCTTTATCACAAAGCTGACAGGTGAGGCACGGTGGCTCAGACCTGTACTCCCAATACTTTGGGAGGCCAAGGCAGGGGAGTCACTTGAGTCCAGGAATTCAAGACCAGACTGGGTAATACAGTGAAGTCCCATTTCTACAAATAAATAAATAAATAAATAAATAAATAAATAAATAAATAAATAAA
>NC_045441.1:18940878-18989424 GCF_002776525.5 Piliocolobus tephrosceles | reverse complement strand
AAATAAATAAATAAATAAATAAATAAATAAATAAATAAATAAATAAATAAATACAAAAAGTAGCCAGGTGTGCTAGTGCACACCAGTAGTCCCAGCTACTTGGGAGGCTGAGGTAGGAGGATTGTTTGAACCACAGAGGTCGAGGCTGCAGTGAGCTATGATCACACCACTGCACTGCAACCTGGGTGACAGCACGACCCTGTGATATGGTTTGGTTCTATGTCCCCACCCAAATCTCATATCGAAATATAATCTCCATAATCCCCACATGTTGATGGAGGCATCTGGTGGGAGGTGATTGGATCATGGGGTGGTTTCCCCCATGCAGTTCTTGTGATAGTAAGTCTCATGTGATATGATGGTTTTCTAAGAGTTTGACAGTTCCTCCTTCACACACATACTCTCTCCTTCCGCCATGTGAGAAGGCCCAAGTTTGCTTCCCCTTCATCTTCTGCCATGATAATAAGTTTCCTAAGGCCTCCCCAGCCAGGTGGAACTGTGAGTCAATTAAACCTCTTTCCTTTGCAAGTTACCCAGCCTCAGGTATTTCTTTAGAGTAGTGTGAAAATGGACTAATCATCCTGCCTCTTAAAAACGAAAAACTTTATAAAAGCTGATAGACTTCCTTCTTCTCTGAAAGTAAGTAACCTGAAACATCTATTGATCCCATCAACAGTAAGGTATGTTTATCTATTAGAGAAAGATAACATATAATAGATTTAAACGTAAATATTTGCATTGTTCAGAGAGGACAGGCAAAGACAGGCAAGGGGGATGGGATGATGAGGAGAAGGATGGAGAAGTGGAGGGGAGAGAAGGGAAGAAAAGGCACTGTTACAGTCTGGCTGCATTTCCACTCAAATTTCATCTTGAATTGCAGCTCCCATAATTCCCACGTGTTGTGGGAGGGACCCAGTGGGAGATAACTGAATCCTGGGGGGTGGATTCCCCCATACTGTTCTCATGGTAGTGAATAAGTCTCATGAGATCTGATGGGTTTTATAAGGGGTTTCCCCTTTCACTTGGCTCTCATTCTGTCTTGCCTGCTGCCATGTAAGACATGCCTTTCACCTTCCACCATGATTGTGAGGCCTCTCCAGCCACGTGGAACTGTGAGTCCATTAAACATCTTTTTCTTTATAAATTACCCAGTCTTGGGTATGTCTTTGTCAGTGGTGTGAAAATGGACTAACAAAGGCACTGATCAAAACTAATTTCCTTCTCTTCACCAGGGAGCATGATTCTTCAATATGAAGGTGAACTGGGGCCCAATCGAGAATCTCCAGATAACCGGGGCAATATCACGGATGCCTGGCAGAACCACACTGGGTGGAGGAGCCCATGGAGCCCATGTCTATACTCACTGTCCTAGAGGAAAAACCCAGGAGAGCCTTGAAAGGCACTGGCTGGATTTGAGCATTAGATTGTGGGCTCCTCAAAGACAAGGTGATGCTTCATTCATCTCTGTGTCCTCAGCCTGACTACTACCTGTCTGAATTTATGCATTAGCAGAAGCATACATCAAAACTGTTTATTCTGAAAACTGCCCATTTTGACTAAAATCGTTATTTATTTTAGCTATGCAATTTATTTGAATACAAGTAGAAATCTAGGGGCTGAGGGGTCCCATCCATAACATGTGAATTAAAGAATGCTAAATGGCGGACCCCTTGGCCCCCGAATCTTCCACAGCTACTTCTTTGGTCCATCATAATCCCCCAAACTCTCCATCCAGGTCACTCCTTCAAGACAAGGATCCATGAATGTATTTCGAAAGGAGAAGGGAAGAATGACGGAGAACGGTGATACGTCAAACACCCTATTGTCCAATTGCATTCTCACAATGGTTCTAGGAAAGTGTACTGTCTCCATTTGACAAATTAATAAACTGAGAGAACTGGAGTAACATGCTCACTTTCACACAGGTACTTGGCCAATTTACTTTTGAACCCAAGTCCACCTGCCACCTAAGCTTCTCTCTTCTCCTCCACCAGGGAAAGCCACCCACTAGATGCCTTAGTTAGATTATGGTTGAATGAGGATAGTGGCTTCCGGCAAGACCATGAGAGTGACAGCCACAGGAAAGAGCATTTCCGTGGGTGCCAAGTCTGGCACATTCTAGCACAGGATGTGTCTCAGGAAGGTGGGTATAAGTGAGAGGCTCCTAGCAGCTCTAGGGGTCAAGAGAGAACCTAAAACAGGCACAGAGATCGCTGGGCATGAACACATGAACACTATTCCAAATCAGGCTTCCATTTTATTCATGTTTAATTTAATTTATTTATTTTGAGACAGAGTCTCGCTGTGTCTCCAGGCTGAGTGCAGTGGTGCGATCTCGGCTCACTGCAACCTCTGACTCCCTGGTTTAAGCGATTCTCCTAGCTCAGCCTCCCGAGTAGCTGGGATTATGGGCATGTGCCACCACGCCTGGCTAATTTTGTATTTTTAGTAGAGACGGGGTTTCACCATGTTGGCCAGGATGGTATCAATCTCCTGATCTTGTGATCTGCCCATCTTGGCCTCCCAAAGTATTGGGATTATAGGTGTGAGCCACTGTGCGCAGCATTTTATTTATTTATTTTATTTTATTTTATTTTATTTGAGATGGACTATCACCATGTTGTCCAGGCTGGTCTTGAATTCCTGAGCTCAAGCGATCTTCTCACTTTGGCCTCCCAAAGTGCTGGGATTACAGGCGCGAGCCACTGGGCCTGGCCCAAGTTCATGCTTCCAGAAGGACAATCACAGCATGAATTTCTGCAGATCAGTGCTTCTCAAAGTGAGACTCCCAGGCCAGCAGCATCAGCACCACCTGGTACTTGCTAGAAATGCAGATTCTTAGGCCTGCTCCTGACCTAGGGAATCAGAAACTGACCAATCTGTGTTGAAACAAGTGCCCCAGGTCACTCCAATGCTCACTTAAGTTTGAGAACAGCTGGTTTAGATCCAAGTCCTCTTCTGATTGCATCAGGATGGTCTGGAGTCTGCTGCTAAGGCCACTTAAGCAAGCTAACCTACCTGGGCCGATACGGGAACCCTGCCTCCCTCCACGGCACAGATAGTGGATTAATTTACCAGGGTCTGTAGCTGCCTTAAATCTTCCTTGGAACAAGGCAGGGTGCAAACACATAAATAATGGTGTGTGCTTCTTTGCCATGATGGACCTCACTACAAATCATAAGCTGTAAAATGCAACTGGTGGAGAGAAGGCGTCGTGCCAGTTTCTTACATTCCTGTCCAGGAAAAAATGAAGGCTGCTGGTACCACCACTCCCACCCCGTCACCGCCAGCTACTCAATAGTGCCATGGAGACTCAGAGAGCGTGAGCAGGAGACAGAACCCAGAGCACCAGAAGGGCGAAATGTTGTGTTTTTCTTTCCTTTTTTTGTTTTTTTTCTGAGACGGATTTTCACTCTTGTTACCCAGGCTGGAGTGCAATGATGCAATCTCAGCTCACTGTAACCTCTGCCACCTGGGTTCAAGAGATTCTCCTGCCTCAACCTCCCTAGTAGCTGGGATTACAGGCATGTGCCACCACGCCCGGCTAATTTTGTATTTTTAGTAGAGACAGGGTTTCTCCACGTTGGTCAAGCTGGTCTCGAACTCCCGACCTCAGGTGATCCACCGGCCTCGCCCTCCCAAAGTGCTGGGATTACAGGCACAAGTCACCACGCTCAGCTGTTTTTTTTTTTTTTTTTTTTTTTTTTTAAAGAGACAGAGTCTGTTAGGGGCTGGAGTGCAGTGGTGTGATCACAGCTCACTGCGGCCTTGAACTCCTGGGCTCAAGAGATCCTCCTGCCTCAGCCTTCCAAAGTGCTGGGAGTATAGGCACGTGCCACCTTGCCTGGGTAATTTGTTTACATTTTGTAGAGATGGGGTCTTGCTATGTTGCCCAGGCCTCAAGGGACCCTTCTGCCCTTGCCTGGCTAATTTGTTTATATTTTGTAGAGATGGGGTCTTGCTATATTGTCCAGGCTGGTCTCAAACTCCTGGCCTCAAGGGATTCTCCTGCCTCAGCCTCCCAAAGTACTGGGAGTACAGGCACACGCCACCTTGCCTGGCTAATTTGTTTATATTTTGTAGAGATGGCATCTGGCTATGCCCAGGCCTCAAGGAATCCTTCTGCCCCAGCCTCCCAAAGTTCCCTTCCCCAGAGAACACCAACTAGTCTGATCTCACTTGCTAGAGCTGTTCCCCACTGCCTGTGTGTGTCCCCATCATGCACAACAAATACTTAAGGGGGTCTCTGTAGGCTAAATGCCCCTGATAGGAATAACTTGAGCATACCCTAAGAATAACTCTGCATGGCAGATGCACCTGAATCTATGTTCAGAGCCGGGGTGAAGAAAGAGCCGAAAACAGGTACAGAGATCACGGGGCCATGAACACTGTTCCACATCATGCTTCTTTTTTATTTTTTATTTTTTGAGACGGAGTCTCGCCCTGTCGCCCAGGCTGGAGTGCAATGGTGCGATCTCGGCTCATTGCAACCTCTGCCTCCCGGGTTCAAATGATTCTCCTGCCTCAGCCTCCAAGTAGCTGGGATTACAGGTGCCCGCCACCATGCCCAGCTAAATTTTTTTGTATTTTTAGTAGAGATGGAGTTTCACCATTTTGGCTAGGCTGGTCTCGAACTCCTGACCTCATGATCTGCCCGCCTCGACCTCCCAAAGTGCTGGGATTACAGTTGTAGAGATGGAGTCTCAACATGTTGCACAGGCTGGTCTTGGACTCCTAGTCTCCAGAGATCCTCCCGCCTTGGCCTCCCAAAGTGCTGGGATTACACGGTGTGGCCAATGCAGAGATTAATTCCTTATCTATGATGAACATCTGAGCCCCCAGCCCTACAGGAGATTGAGGCCCTGAATTTGGGGTTAAATGAAGGTTGCCAGGTGGAGGTCATTGAGGGAAGGGTGTTAAAAGAAAATGCTGTAGAAGCTGCATGATGTTAGAAGGCGATTGCAGTTTTCCTGCCCAGCCCGCCGCCAATGGACTCTCTCCCCTGTGTGTAAGCCTCTAGTAAAATCCCATGTTTTGTTGGCTGGTGCTGGTCTCTCCTTCAGGCTCTTGAGCCTGGGGCCCTCCCTACTGAGGTTAACAGGGGTTCAGCACAACAGTCGCACATCATGCTAACACCTTCCACACTTGATCTCTCATCCAATCCTTACAACAATCCTATGTGATAGCTGTTCTTATCCTCTTTTTACAGATGAAGACACAGGCTCAGAACAGTTAAGTCACTTACTATGGCGAATATCTGTGGCCAAAGCCTGTTGATCGTATCAATTTGTGTTTTGCCTGAATCTCCTGATCTTCTCTCAGGTTTCCAGGCCTAATTCTGTCCTCCCCTGTAAGAGCAGGGTGTGAAGGACGCATTTTAAAATGACAGTCAGGTGTAGGTGTCTGGCTGACCCATCTGAAGGTTCTCAGAGTGTGGCCCCTAGAACCACAGTATCTGCACCTATCTGAGAACTTGTTTAAGAGACAAACCTGGTTGGGTGCAGTGGCTCAGGCCTGTAATCCCAACACTTTGGGAGGTCGAGGCAGGCGGATCACTTGAGGTCAGGAGTTCAAGACCAGCCTGACCAACATAGTGAAACCCTGTCTCTACTAAAAATACAAAAATTTGCAGGATGTGGTGGTGCATGCCTGTAGTCCCAGGTACTTTGGAGGCTGAGGCAGGAGAATCGCTTGAACCCGAGAGGCAGAGGTTGCCGTGAGCCAAGGTCTCACCACTGCACTCTGGCCTGGGCAACAGAGCAAGACTGTCTCAAGAAAAGAAAAGAACAGAAAACAAAACAAAACAAAAAGCAAATCTGGCCAGGCGCGATGGCTCATGCCTGTAATACCAGCACTTTGGGAGGTAGAGGCGGGTGGATCACTTGAGGCCAGGAATTCAAGACCAGCCTAGCTGACATAGTGAAACTCCATCTCTACTATTCTTTTTGTTTTTGTTTTTGTTTTGGAGACGGAGTCTTGCTCTGTCGCCCAGGCTGGAGTGCAGAGGGACGATCTCGGCTCACTGCAAGCTCCACCTCCCAGGTTCACGCCGTTCTCCTGCCTCAGCCTCCCACGTAGCCGGGACTAAAGGCGCCCACCACCACGCCTGACTAAATTTTTGTGTTTTGTTTAGTAGAGACAGGGTTTCACCGTGTTAGCCAGGATGGTCTGATCTCCTGACCTCGTGATCCGCCTCCCTCGGCCTCCCAGTGCTGGGATTACAGGTGTGAGCCACCGCACCCGGCCCCTGTCTCTACTAAAAATACAAAAAAATTAGCGGGGTGTGGCTCGCCTGTAGTCCCAAGTTACTGGACAGGCTGAGGCACGAGAATTGCTTGAACCCAGGAGGCAGAGGTTGCAGTGAGCCAAGATCCTGCCACTGCACTCCAGCTTGGGCAATACAGCGAAACTCTGTCTCCAAAAAAAAAAAAAAAAAAATGGCAAGCCCTGGAGCCCCACCCAGCCCTGACTTGCCCAGTGGGAATTTCCGGGGCTGAGCTGGGATTGCCTTAGAAGCCCTCCAGACAATCCTGATGCCATTCCCATTTAAGAAACTCCACTCCAGGTTGTGTTTCTAATGAGCAAAGGAGTCCCATTCTGCTCACTGTGCAGAAGGTGATTTTTGTCCAGGAAGTTCTTTGACAATTCCCCACAGCAAAGACTGGAAGGCCCAAGCCGCACTCCAGGCAGATGGGATGCTGGGCCTTGCTCTATGCTATAAGCCCTCATTAGCTTGCCTGCCCAGACATCCCATAATCTCCACCAATTCTATCCCTGGACTCCTCCTCATCTCACTGGTTCTTGGGCGCACTAAGGCTTGCCTCTTAACTTGCCTGTTTTTTTTTTTTTTTTTTTTTTTCTGTAAGAGATAGGGTCTTGCTCTGTTGCCCAGACTGGAGCGTAGTGACATAATCATAGCTCACTGCAGCTTGGAACTTCTGAGTTCAAGCGATCCTTCTGCCTTGGTCTCCCTAGTAGCTGGGACTACCATCATGCACCACGACACCCAGTTAATTTTTAAATTTGTTGTGGAGACAGGGTCTCTCACTGTGTTGCCTAGGTTGGTCTTGAACTCCTGGCCTCAAGTGATTCTCCTGCCTCAGCCTCCTGAATCACTGGAATTATAGGTGTGAGCTACCATGCCCAGCTCCAAAACTGGGATCTTGATGGCTGGCCACCTATATGTGGGGCAACTTCACAACTAGGTCAGTACCTGGACCAGGATGTCATATGGTTCTGGCTTCTCTCACTTCCTGTCCCTGTTATCACTACTATTAGGTTGGTGCAAAAGTAATTGTGGGTTTTGCCATTATTTTTAATACTGCTACTACAATTCTACAATATTCCACTTCCCGTCTCAGCCTCCTGAGTAGCTGAGACTACAGGTACGCACTACCACACCAGGCTAATTTTTAATTTTAATTCTTTGGGGTCTCATTATGTTGCCCACACTGGTCTCAAACTCCTGGGTTCATGCAATCTTCCCGCCACGGCCTCCCAAAGTGCCGGGATTACAGGCGTGACCCAATGCATCCAGACTTGGCTTGACTCTTCTTGGAGTTTAACTCTCACCCATTCCCTGGACCCTGGATGGGCTTTTTGGTGCCTCTCTCCAAACTTCTGACTCATCTGCCCTCGCTTCCAGCTTCCAGTTGCTCCTGGTCTTCTCCATTCTGTATCAATTAAGCTGAGGAAGGATTAAGAAAAAAACTATGTTTTTCCTCCTCCAGCCAACTTAACAAAACTCTGGGAAATACCAAAGATGGAGAAGACTGTCATAGGTCGGGTCCCTGGGAGGAAGCTCTGAAATGGAGATTTGGGTGCAGGGAGTGAGGGAAGCAGATTGATCAGAGGAGACACTGAAAAATTATGCAATTTCAACAGATGCCTCAGCCAGTTCCCCGGGAGCTCTGACGCAGAGCTGCCCAGCACAGATGTCCTGAAACAGGCAGGAGAGCTGGAGCTGCGTGTCTCGCACTGAAACGTCAGGTGAGGGGAGACATAACCGGGAAGAGCATCATTTCAGGCAGGGCAGCACCCTGCAGTCATCTCAGTACTTAGGGAGAAACTTGGCTGTGAGCTGTCAACAGGCAACAACCCACCAGCAGGAGCAAGAAGTGCTTTTTTTTTTTTTTGACAGGGTCTTACCCAGTTGCCCAGGTTGAAGTGCAATAGCACCATCATAGCTCACTGCAGCCTCGACCTCCTGGACTTTGGGAATCTTCCCACTTCAGCCTCCTAGTAGGTGGCCTTACAGGCGCATATCACCATGCTTGCCTTTTTTTTTTTAAATTGACTTATTGTAGAGATGGGATCTCACTATGTTGCCCAGGCTGGTCTTAAACTGCTGGGCTCAAGCAATCCATCTGCCTTTCGATTGTAGGTGTGAACTATCATGCTTGGCCTGAGTACCTTGGTCCTGAAGAGAGGGGCTCTTCGGGATGTATCACAGTAGCCCTACACCACTGCGGAACACCAAGAGCTGTCTGCTGTTGTGAGCAGCAATGAACTATGGTTCATATGGGAAAGTCTCAACAATCCAGGAAATCATGAAAATCCGTCACTACAAATGAAGTCAAGACCAGGGAGGAAATATATTATTTACTATTATTATTATTTTCAGACAGGCTCTTGCTCTGTCGCTCAGGCTGGGAGTGCAGTGGCGGGATCTCAGCTCACTGCAAACTCCACCTCCCGGGTTCAAGTGATTCTCTTGCCTCAGCCTGCCAAGTAGTGGAATTACAGGCACATGCCACCACGCCCAGCAAATTTTCGTATTTTTAGTAGAAATGGGGTTTTGCCATGTTGCCCAGGTTGGTCTCCAACTTCTGACCTCAAGTAACCCGCCCTGCCCTGGTCTCCCAAAGTGCTGTGATTATAGGCATGAGCCACTGTGCTTGGCTGAGGAAATATAATAAATGCCCATTAAGTCCAGTAGCTCTATTGAAATTGGCAGCTGGAGCTTTATTTGTTCGAATAACATAAAATCTGGGTCAGTAAAGCACCCATTTTGCTTCAATCAGAGAAATGTGACAATTAGATTTAGAATTCCTTAAAAAAAGGGCACTACCTCCTTGTATCTGACTACATAGCTTACACAATTTCTGGTTGACAAAGAAAATATTCATCCAGCCTTTTCAGACCAGAGGATGGATTACAATTGAATTTTTTTTTTTGAGACGGAGTCTTGCTCTGTCGCCCAGGCTGGAGTGCAGTGGCCGGATCTCAGCTCACTGCAAGCTCTGCCTCCCGGGTTTACACCATTCTCCTGCCTCAGCCTCCTTAGTAGCTGGGACTACAGGTGCCCGCCACCTCCCCCGGCTAGTTTTTTGTATTTTTTTTAGTAGAGATGTGGTTTCACCGTGTTAGCCAGGATGGTCTCGATCTCCTGACCTTGTGATCCGCCCGTCTCAGCCTCCCAAAGTGCTGGGATTACAGGCTTGAGCCACAGCACCTGGCTACAACCGAATTTTTAAAATGTCAGAACCCACAGGAGGTCTGAGGGCACTACAATGATGGCAAATGACAAGGCCATAGACCATGTCTTAGCTCTCTTGCTCCTTAACTGTAGAATAAGAGGTATTTCTTGAACAGAAAGTTGGAATAAATACAGTGGACAGCCTCAAAACCATCTGCACTAAGCTGTGGGAGTGTCTGGGTGAAAGGTGGCCAGGTGATCTCTCAGTGATGGCACCACAGGTCAAGGACCTGCCGTGAGACACTTTCTAAAGAATGAAGTCTGAGCCAGGATGGGCAATCAGAAGCTAGGACTGGCACTCCTGGGATGGAACAGAAAGCACAGGCCAAGTAAGACATAAGACTAGCAAACTAGAAGAGCAAAAATGCCTGATGACGCCAAGTGCGGCGGCTCACACCTGTAATCCCAGCACTTTGGGACACCAAGGCAGGAGGATTGCTTAAGCCCAAGAGTTCAAGACCAGCCTGTGCAACACAGCCAAACCCCGTCTCTGCAAAAATTAGCTGGGCATGGTGTTGCATGCCTGTGGTTCCAGCTATTTGGGAGGCTGAGGCAGGAGGATCACTTGAGCCCAGGAGGTTGAGGCTGCAGTGAGCTATGATGGTGCCACTGCACTCCAGCCTAAGCAACAGAGCAAGACCCTGTCTTAAAAAAAAAAAATCCTGGCTGGGCATGGTGGCTCACATCTGCAATCCCAGCACTTTGGGAGGCCAAAGCGGGTGGATCACCTGAGGTTAGGAGTTCAAGACCAGCTTGACTAACATGGTAAAACCTCGTCTCTACTAAAAAAGAAGAAGAAAAAAAAAAAAAAAGCCAGATGTGGTAGCATACGCCTGTAATCCCAGCTACTTGGGAGGCTGAGGTAGGAGAACTGCTTGAATCCAGTAGGTGGAGGTTGCAGTGAGCTGAGATTGCACCATTGCACTCCAGCCTGGGCAATAAGAGCAAGACTCTGACTAAAAAAACCCACAAAAACAAAACAAAACAAAACAAAAAATTCCTTATGCTGGGTTCCCAGTGTATCAGTCTGGGTTCAACCTGAGAAATAAAACCAATAGGAAATCTATATATGCAGTCACGCACCACATAATGACAAATTGCATGTAGGACAGTGGGCCCATAGGATTACAACATAGCTGAATAATTCCTATCACCTAAAGATGTCGTAGCTGCCATAACATCATAGCACAATGT
Organism: Piliocolobus tephrosceles; assembly: GCF_002776525.5. NCBI lineage: Eukaryota > Metazoa > Chordata > Mammalia > Primates > Cercopithecidae > Piliocolobus > Piliocolobus tephrosceles. Next base: position 18,978,752 of record NC_045441.1, on the reverse strand, counting down.
TTGTGGCAATGCTGGTAATGCTACTCATCAGCCAGTCACAAAAGTATCACACATACAATTACGTCCAAAACATACTTTTTTTTTTTTTTTTTTTTTTTTTAAGGCAGAGTCTCACTGTGTCACCCAGACTGGAGTGCGGTGGTGCGATCCCAGCTCACTGCAGCCTCCGCCTCCCGGGTTCAAGCTATTCTCCTGTCTCAGCCACCCAAGTAGTGGGATTACAGGTGCATGCCACCACATCCAGCTAATTTTTGTGTTTTTAGTAGAGACGGGGTTTCGCCATGTTGCCCAGGCTGGTCTCGAACTCCTGAGCTCAAGTGATCCGCCCGCCTCAGTCTCCCAAAGTGTTAGGATTATAGGCATGAGCCACTGCACCTGGTCCAGTACATAATACTTGACAATCATAGTAAAAGCCCTAATGGTTTCTGTATTTACTACACTATACTTTTATCATTATTTTAGAGTGTGTTCCTTCTATTTATATAAAAAGTAACTGTAAAACAGCCTCAGGCAAGTCCTTCAGGAGGGATTCCAGAAAAATTCACTGTTATCATAGATGACAGCTCCACGCCTGTTATTGCCCCTGAAAACCTACCAGTGGGACAAGACGAGAAGGTGGAGGACAGTGATACTGACGATCCTGATCCTGTGTAGGCCTAGGCTAATGTGTGTGTTTGTGTCTTGGTTTTCAAGGAGTAAAGAGAAAAAATATTTAGTTGGAAAAAGGTTATAGATTAAAACTATAAAGAAAGAAAATATTTTTGTACAGCAGTACAATGTGTTTTAAGCTAAGTGATTACTGTCAGAGTGTCAAAAAGTTTATAAAATTTAGAACCTTTATAAAGTTACAAAGTCACAGTAAGCTAAGGTTAATTTATTACTGAAGAAGGGGTTTTAAAAAGAACAAATTAGTATAAGAATTGCTTGAACCCAGGAGGTAGAGGTTGCAGTGAGCCGAGATAATGCCATTGCACTCCAACCTGGGTGACAGAGCGAGACTCCGTCTCAATAAAAAAAAAAAAAACAAAGAAAAGAAAAAGTAGCCTAACCATACAGTGTTTACAAAGTCTACCTCCAGGGGTGTGCAGTAATGTTCTAGGCCTTCACATTTTCTTTCTCTTCTTTTCTTTTTTTTTGGAAGGAGTCTCACTCTGTCGCCCGGGCTGGAGTGCAGTGGTGTGATCTCAGTTCACTGCAACCTCTACCTGCCAGGTTCAAGCAATTCTCCTGCCTCAGCCTCCAGAGTAGCTGGGATTACAGGCACCTGCCACCATGCCAGGCTGGTTTTTTATTTTTAGTAGAGACAGAGTTTGGCCATGTTGCCCAGGCTGGTCTTGAACTCCTGACCTCAGGTAATCCGCCTGCCTTGGCTTCCCAAAGTGCTGGGATGACAGGTGCGACCCACTCATTTTCTCGCCACTCCCTCACTGACTCACCCAGAGCAACTTCCATTGCTGTGAGCTCCATTCATGATAAATGCCTTAGACAGGTGTATGATTATTTTGTCTTTTATATCAGCGGTCCCCAATCCCCCAGGCCTTGGACCAGTACTGGTCTGTGACCTGTTAGGAACCAGGCTGCGCAGCAGGAGGTGGGCAGCCTGCAGGCGAGCAAAGCTTCATGTGTGTTTACAGCCACTCCCCATCACTTGCCTTACCCACCGAGCTCTGCCTCTTATCAGATCAGCGGTGGCATTAGATTCTCATAGGAGCATGAACACTCTTGTGAACTGCACATGCGCAGGATCTAGGCTGCATGCTCCTTCTGATAATCTAACTAATGCCTGACGATCTAAGGTGGAACAGTTTCATCCTGACACCTCCCCACCCTTCCCTGCAGCCCTGGAAAAACTGACTTCCACAAAACCGGTCCCTGGTGCCAAATAGGTTGGAGGCTGCTTCTTTATACCATATTTTCACTGTATTCCTTCTATGTTTAGGTATGTTTAGGTACACAAATACTTAGCATTGTGTTACAACTGCCTACGGTATTCAGTACAGTAATGTGCTTTACAGGTTCGTATCCTAGGAGCAATAGGAATTTACCATACAGGCTAGGTGTGTAATAGGCTAGGCCACTTAGGGTTGTGTAAGTGCACTCTATAATGTTTGCTCAATGATGAAATTGCCTAATGATGCATTTCTTTGAATGTATCCCTGTCGGTGGGTGCGGTGGCTCATGCCTGTAATCCCAGCACTTTGGGAGGCCGAGGCAGGCAGATCACTTGAGGTTAGGAGTTCGAGACCAGCCTGGCCAACATGGCGAAACCCTGTGTCTACTAAAAATAAAAAAGTTCACCTGGCGTGGTGGTGGGCACCTGTAATCCCAGCTACTCTGGAGGTTGAGGCAGGAGAATCGCTTGAACCCAGGAGGCAGAGGTTGCAGTGAGCCGAGGTCGCACCACTGCACTTCAGACTGGGTGACAGAGTGCGACTCCGTCTCAAAAAAAAAAAAAGTATTCTTGTCGTTATGCAATGCACGACCACACACACACACATACACACACACACACGTATACCTATACATCAATGTACATATATATCACTTTTATGACTTTTTGCAGGGATTTGACCTCATGCAACTGTGGGAGCTGGTTAAACAGTCTCTGCTAGAACTGACTTTGTCTTTCCTTCTTTGCTTTCCCTTTTTTTCCCTTCTGATGCTGGCACCTGCAGTCCACAGGGCAGACAGCCTGGAAGGGGAGATGACGGCTATAACCTAAGGAAGCAAGAACAAGCTGAAACCCACAAACTCGAGCTGGAGCCCAGGAGAACGAATGAAACTTGTCGAAGTGCCTTATTGCCTCTGACCTTGGGTTTCATGTTGTGCAGAAGCCAGGGCCCTTCAGGGTGGAGCCGACAGCCACACAAGGTCCAGGTGTGGTAGAACCTGGAGGGGCTCCAGGGGCAGGTGGAGCTGCGGCAGGCCCAGCCAACAAGTGGAGGCAGCAGATGAGCAGTAACGTGGGTGAGCTACAAAGCGGCTGCTGTTTCCCCTGCACCTTCCACATCTCCCATAGGTATCCTTCCTACAGTCTACCCTTCTGGAAAACATACAAGGAAGGGAATTCTGGGAAGTGTAGTTCCACCAGGCCCAGCACACATATGGCCAGGCCACCCATCACACGCAGCCTCTTTATTTGTTTTGAGACAGTGTCTCACTCTGTCGCCCAGGCTGGAGTGCAGTGGTGCGATCTCCGCTCACTGCAGCTCTGCCTCCCGGGTTCAAGCGATTCTCCTGCCTCAGTCTCCCCGGTAGTAGTTGGGATTACACATGTGCACCACCACCCCTGGCTAATTTTTGTATTTTTCTGAGTAGAGATGAGGTTGCACCATGTTGACCAGGCTGGTCTCAAACTCCTGACCTCAAGTGATCTGCCTGCCTCAGCCTCTCAAAGTGCTGGGATTACAGGCGTGAGCCACTGCGCCCGGCCCACACCCAGCTTTCATCTAAGGTCAGTCTTGCCAAAGGACTTTTCAAGTCGCCTTTGGTAAGGGATTCCACCAGACTTAGAAAAGAGAGGTGCCAGCCAGTGCAGGATGTGGTCTGTTTGTCTTCTTATGGTCACAGGCTGGTGGCAGCAGTTCCCTCCCTCTGTAGCTCTGTGTTGACTGGGCTGTCATGAAAGGGCTCATTCAAGAAAATCTCTAGTAGGTTTGAAAGCACAAGGCCTCAGCGGGGTTGGCACCAGCCACTTTGGCAGTGATGAGAGACAACGTCCTTGACTTCAGAAATCAGTGGCTTTAGCTGGGCATGGTGGCTCATGCCTGTAATCCCAGAGCTTTGGGAGGCCCAGGTGGGTGGATCACTTGAGGCCAGGAGTTCGAGACCAGCCTGGCCAACATGTTGAAACCCCGTCTCTACTAAAAATATAAAAATTCGCGGGATGTGGTGGTACATGCCTGTAATCCCAGCTACTCAGGAGGCTGAGGGAGGAGAATCGCTTGAACCCAGGAGGCAGAGGTTGCAGTGAGCCGAGATCATGCCACTGCACTCCAGCCTGGGCAGCATGAGCAACAGAGCTCAGTGGTGTCTCTGGTCAGTAATGTGTCACCAAGGCACCATGCACTGCACTGGCTGTTTGAGGCACTGCAGAGGATGCCATGCATGAGTTGGACAGGAAAATGGAGAGCATGAGGCTGGTGGACAAGAGGACTGACTGCAGAGACTCTGCCTAGAAGAATCATGGCCAGGACTGTGTAAGAGTCCTCAGAGGGCATTAGCCAGGTGTGGTGGGGCACACCTATAATCACAGTTACTCGGGAGGCTGAGACAGCAGAATCACTTGAACCCAGGAGGCAGAAGTTGAAGTGAGCTGAGATCACATCACTGCACTCCAGCCTTAGTGACAGAGAGAGACTCTGTCTCAAAAAAACAAAAAAAACAAACAAAAGAAAAAACTAAAAAAAAAAAAGAGCGGGTCTCCAAGAGCCGTGGACCTGTGACTGTTACTAAGGACCTCATTTTAATCTTAGCCCAACTGGTGTTAGCGTGGCCTTGAAAACAAGCATCAAATATTGGGAGTCCATCAGATGTCAAAACCGTATTCTCAAAGGATGGAGCTGCTCTGCTGAGATGGGGCTTACTCCAGAGGCTGAGCAAAACCTTTCACACCTGTTTCAAAGAGGAAAGAAGATGTCTCTGGCCATGATCACAGAAGAAGACATGCCACCATTTCACAGGAATAGCTCCACTGTGGTGTTTGCTTTGGAAGATTTCCTAGAAAAACAGCTGGAGTGGCCCCAAAGTGGACCTATTGCCTGAGAATATCAGCTCCATCTTTGACTCAGACACCATCAGCTGGTCTTCAAGTCCCGGCCCGTTCAAATGCAATTTTCTTGTCTGAGGAGGAAGGAGCTTGATGCCATCTTTGCAAACATAATGTTAGATTTGACAATCTCTGGGCATTTCTACAGAGCTTTGAACATCTCTCTATATGCAAATAAATGAGTTCCAGCACAAGAAAAAAAAAAAAAAGTCATTTTCTAAGACTGAATTAGAGAAACTTCTTTCTAACTGACCAGTTGAGAATAAAAGGTCTGTGCTGTTTATCGCACACAAATTATCTTGCCTGAATCAATTAACTGCCAGAGTGTCATTTGAACCATGCTGAGCTGTAATCAAGGGAGCTGTCTCCACCTGTCACGGCCTCTTTCCTGAAGTTTCTTCCAGGAATATGTTAAGGCAGAGCCTACCTGAAACCATATGTGCTGAGCACCAGTGCAAAACTGAGTGGGGAAAAAAATAACATTTTGCCTTTTCTTTACTTGCAACATTTTTTTTTTTTTAAATTCAGGTACAGAGATGGAGTCAATCATGCATAGAGTCATCAGGAACTGAGCAAAGCCCTTCTTATAAAGCTACTGATTCTGAATTCACTGCAAAAGACAAGTTCTGGTCTATTTAAAGGTTATGGTTGCTAGCGAGTTCTTCCAAAACCCACCTAATTAGGGCAGGCAATGCTGAGGAGGTGCGAGCCGTGAAGGTTTGTCTCGTGGTGATAGTCAGTATTTCACAAAACTGCGAAGTGTCAAGTGATTTGGTCTCTGAGATATTTCCACAGTAACATTTCTCCTTCTGTATCAGGCAGCAATTTTAGTTATGGTCTCCAGAACCAATATGAGCTAGTTTCGGAGAAAAGGGATTTATTAAAAGAGGGTTCCTAAATCCAGCTGCCACTTTGTCCACACAGGAAATGAGCTGCTGCCACTAAGACTGGTATAATTTTTGCCTTTCAAAGTTAAATGTCTCTCCTTCTTGTCATGGCGATGGGTTTTGCATGATACATTCTCATGGGTCTGACTGGAGAAGCCTGGCTCCCAGGACAAGGTCTAGGAACCAGGAAAGTAGTAAAGTTGATTTCTACTTTGATCTTGGAAAGGCAGGACTCAGGCTGGGTGCAGTGGCTCATCCCTGGTACCCCAGCACTTTCGGAGGGGATCGCTTGAGCCCAGGAGTTTGAGACCAACTTGGGCAACATAGGGAGACCCCATTGCTATAGAAAAATTTAAAAATTAGCCGAGCCTGGTGGGGCACGCCTATGGTTCCAGCTACTTGGGAGGCTGAGGTGGGAGGATTGCTTGAGCCTGCGAGTTCCAGGCTGCCGTGAGCCATGATCATGCCACACTGCATACTAGCTTGGGTAACAGAGCGAGACACTGTATCAGAACAAAAAACCCAAAACAAACAAACAAAGGCGGGGCTCAGAGGGTGGAAACTCCTCCAAATATAAGGAGAGTGATCACAGGATCACAGGTGTGCCACAGCCACCAGGAAGGATAAATGTTCCCACAGCCAGCGTGCCTTTATTTTTCTCCCCCAGTTACCAGCATTCTGGTTCCAGTTCTCACCATCTATGTTTAGAAGAGACATAAACATAAGCTACAGATTTATTTAAAACTCCAGTGTCCAGAATACATATCGGAGATGGGATAATTTTAGCCCTAAATTCTACACCCTCTAAATGTTCACAGCCACGTACAGGGTAAGACACAGTAAATGCCTTAGTAAATTGTATCAATAGGATTCTTAATAAAGAAAGAACTCTTTTTATTGTATCCTGTTTAATGTGTTTTTTATGGTCAGAAATTAAACCAGTTCATGTCGGCAAGATTTGCAGAAATGGGGTTTGAAACTCCATTGGTTTTTCTAACAAAGTCTGAATAGACATTTGGAAGGGTGGGCTCAGGCACCGGGGGCAGCCAGGATTCCCAGTACTATTTTTTTTTTTTTTTTGAGACGGAGTCTTGCTGTCTCCCAGGCACGACCTGGGCTCACTGCAAGCTCCGCCTCCTGGCTTCCTGCCATTCTCCTGCCTCAGCTTCCCGAGTAGCTGGGACTATAGGCGCCCGCCAACACACCCGGCTAATTTTTTGTATTGTTAGTAGAGACGGGGTTTCACCGTGTTAGCCAGGATGGTTTCGATCTCCTAACCTTGTGATCCGCCCGCCTCGGCCTCCCAAAGTGCTGGGATTACAGGCGTGAGCCACCGCGCCCAGCAGATTCCCAGTACTATTAGTGACCTGTCCTACATCTGTTAATTTTTATTCCTCAACACAAAATAAAAACACACTAGGTATTTTCAAACTATTTTGTTTTTTAAGATACAGGATCTTGCTTGCCCCGTTGCCCAGGCTAGAGTGCAATCTGAACGCCTGGACTTCAGCAATCCTCCTGAGTAGCTGAGACTGCAGGTGCCAGTCACTACGCCCAGCTCTAGACAGCAGCAGTACTGCCCTCCATGATATTTGATCACTGAAAACAACACATCTTTCCATTTAATTGTCGTCTGTGCAGTTTGCATCTCCTCAGCTGCAGAAGACGGCCAGCTGGAGGGGTAGGGTAACCTCGAAACTATCAGGGACACCTTGGTCTTCCACTGCTAACATCTTATGCCTTTGCACTCTGACAGCTAATGGTGAAAACACCAATCTCCATGGCACAATCATGGCTCACTGCAGCCTTGAACTCCTGGATGTCCCGAGGAGTTCCCACTCATAATCCTTTTTATCTCTTTCACTGGGCAGGGAAGCCTGTCAGTCAAGATAATCATTGGTTCCCACTCAACACAACCCACCAAGTTAAAAGAACCAGCCAGTACATAAAAGGGAATGATGATAGTGATTGATGATAATGATGATCATGATGATAATCAATTATTATTAGTAGTAGTATCACTAAAGCTTACACAGTAATGCTTACTATGAATAGTTACTTTATATATTTCTGTCAGCAGAAATACTCACCCCTGCACCAACAGCCACTGCAGAGGAGAGAGACACCTGTGATGTGGGTAACACCACGAGATCCATCCTCCACACCGTCCACCGCCTCTCTGGTCCCTGGGCTCCTGGCACCTCCCCCTACCCTGTGAGAGCTGAAGGATGTCCTTTGAAAATCACAGAACCTCATAATCACTAAGGTCCCTTGCAGGACTCTGATTCTGTGAGTCTGCAACTCTTACCCTAAAGCCGAGTTTCCTGGCCTCAGCATTAGTGACATTTGGGGTCAGATAATTCTTTGTTGTAAGAAACTGCCCTGTGCATTGTTAAGATCTTTAGGGGCAGTCCTGCCCTCTACCAAGTAGACATCAATAGCACTCCCCGCTGCGATGACCAAAAATGTCTGCAGACTTGCCACATATACCCCTGGGGGACAAAATCCACCTACCACCTTGAAAACCACTGGCCTAGATTAACTTAAAATGCTGCTGAATGCCACACTCCATTCCTTCAGCAATTTGTCAACCTACAGTTTTTCCTCTCTCTCTCTTTTTTTTTTTTTTTAAACAAAATCTCCTTTTCACTTGGCAATACCACCCTTGCTTCCCCTGTTCAGGGGATCTGTGCATAAGCATTTTCACACCCTCGTCATGCCCTCCATGATATTTGTTCACTGAAAACCACACATCTTTCCATCCAATTGTCCTTTATGCCATTTGCATCTCCACAGCAGCTCAAGATATCCAGCTGGAAGGGCAGGGTAACCCCAAGTCTATCATTGACACCTTGGTCTTCCACTGCTAACATCTGATGCCTTTGCACTCTCACAGCTAACGGTGAAAACACCAACCTCTGTGGCACAATCCTGGCTCACTGCAGCCTTGAACTCCTGGGTGTTCCCAAGGAGTTCCCACTCATAATTCCATTATTCTCTTCCACTGGGCCTGGAAGCCTGTCAGTCAAGAGAATCATTGGTTCCCACTCAAAACAACCCACCAAGTGAAAAGAACAAGACAAGAAAATAAAAGAGAATAATGATGATGGTTGATGATGATGATGATGATAATTATTATAATTAGTAGGCAGAGTACTAATATCACTAAAATTTATATAGTAATGCTTACTTACTATAAATTACTTTATACATATCCCAAGCACTTTGTAGACTAAAATTGTCAGGAAAAACTGTCCAAACTTAGGAATGGGTAGGAGATTCCTTGGTGTCTTTTAAGTGAGGTGCTGGGTATCATCTAGCACACTCACTGGGGATACTTTGATTCACTTTCTGTCGAGAAAGCTCTTTTGCAACTTTGTAGCCAATTTCCTGTGGCTACTGTAACGGATGACTACACACTAGGTGGCTTAAAGCAGGGGACCCAAACCCAGGGCCCCAGACAGGTACTGGTCTGCAGCCTGTTAGGAACCTGGCCACACAGCAGGAGATGAGCGGTGGGCGAACCAGCAAAGCTTCATCTGCATTCGCTCCCATTACTGATTGAGCTCCACCTGCTGTCAGAGCAGCAGCAGCATTAGATTTTCATAGAAGCATAAACCCTATTTTGAACTGCACATGCGAGGGATTTAGGTTGTGCGCTCCTTATAAGAATCTCATGCCTGATGATCTGTCACTGTCTCCCATTACCCCCAGATGGGACCGTCTAGTTGCAGGAAAACAAGCTCAGGACTCCCACTCATTTTACATGATGGTGAGTTGTACAATTATTTTATTATATACTACAATGTCATAATAATACAAAGTGTACAATCTATGAAACGTGCTTGAATCAACCTGAAATCATGCTCACCTTTGGTCCATGGAAAAGCTGTCTTCCATGAAGTCAGTCCCTGGTGCCAACATAGTTGGGGACCACTGGCTTAAAGCAACAGAAATTGATTCTCTCACATTCTGGAGGCAAGAAGTCTGAAATCAGTTTCGCTGGGGAACAAAATCAAGGTGTCAGCAGGACCATGTTCCCTCTGAATGCTCCAGGGAAGAAGCCATTCATTGCCTCTTCCAGCATCTGGTGGCTGCCAGCATTCCTTGGCTTATGGCTGCATCCCTTCAGTCTCTGCCTCTATGGTCACACCACCTTCTAATCTCCTGTCTGGGTCAAATCTTCCTCTGCTTCTCTCTTTCTAGGGCCACCTGGAAAATCCAGTATAATCTCCCAATCTGGAGAGTGTTGTGGAGTGAATGAATCACAACTGTAAAGTTATATTTTTGCCATATGAAGTAACATTCACAGGTTCTAGGATTGGAATGTGGGTATCTTGGGTGGAAGGCATTTTTCAGCCCATCGCTGAAGGGATAGCTGCAAAGTTATAGGAAACTAACAGCACCGCAAATGACTCCTGTAATGATTTTTTTTCTGGTGGAGAATATATACCTCTGTAAGTTAAATTCTCATTTGAACTGGACTTAACACCTTATTGATTCTCCCATGAATTAATAAGTTGAATAAAATATGTTCCTCATTTTCATTTTATATTGAGGCATAGTTTTACCTTTCTGGATATTAGACTTTACTGATAGTAACTCATTCATGCTCACAACAAGCTTGTGACATAATGTTAGGGGTGTTCAAACCAGAGCAACTTCATCTTGAATAGGGGCTGGGTAAAATAAGGCTGAGGCCTGCTGGGCTGCATTCCCAGGAAGTGAGGCATTCTTAGTCACAGGATGAGACAGGAGGTCAGCACAAGATACAGGTTACAAAAATTATGCTGATAAAACAGGCTGCGGTAAAGAAGCCTGGCCCAAATCCACAAAAACCAAGATGGCGGTAAAAGTGACCTCTGGTCATCCTCACAGCTCATTATACGCTAAATATAATGCATTAGCATGCTAAAGACACGCCCACCAGCACCATGACAGTTTATGAACGCCATGGCAACACCCAGAAGTTACCCTATTTGGTCTAAAGAGAGGAGAAACCCTCAGTTCCAGGAATTGCCCACCCCTTTCCTGGAAAACTCAAAAGTAACCCACCCTTCCCCTTGTTTAGCATATAATCAAGAAATAACTATAAGTATCCTTAGTCCAGCAGCCCAAGCTGCTACTCTGCCTATGGAGTAGCCATTCTTTATTCCTTTACTTTCTTTTTTTTTTTTTTTTTTTTTTTTAGGAAAAAATGGTTTTGTACATGGGATGAAACAATATAAATTCAAAACTTACAGATAAGGGTTAGCTCTATCACTCAACTCTTTAAAAAGTTTATATGAATATCCAGTCAAAACCAACAAGGTATTGCCCTTGAAATGTTAACTAGACGGATTTCCAAGGAGACCACAGGACTGTATACTGTCTTGGAATGTCCTCAGAAGGCTCTGTCATTGATCAGGTAACAGTAAAAACCCCAGAGTCCTTTCTTTCAAATGGAAAAGGGAAAGCAGAGGGACAGAAGCTATTCAAACTTCGTCTTCTTTCCTTGTGGCTTGTGGTCACCTCCTCCTCCTCTGCCTCCTCGGAAGCCGCCTCGCCCTCCAAAGCCTCCCCGGCCTCTGCCACCAAATCCTCCTCGGCCTCCTCTGCCACCACCTCGTCCTCCAAAGCCGCCTCTGCCTCCACCACGACCCCCAAAGCCACCTTCACCCTTAGGTTTGGCCCAGTCCAAGGTAACTTTATTTCCATCAATTTCACCATCTTCCATGGCCTCCTTGGCAGCTTTGGCATCCTCCTCACTGTTGAAGTCTACAAAACCAAACCCTTTGGAGGACCCAGTTTCCCGGTCAGTGACTATCCTTGCCCGAACAGAGCCGTCAAATGACTCCTTTAATGTCTCTTCAGTGGTATCCTCAGACAGGCACTTTCTGAATAAACTTGCTTTCGCTTCACTCTATGGACTTGCACGGAATTCTCTCTTGTGTGAGATCCAAGAACCCTCTCTTGGGATCTGGATCGGGAACTTTTTCTGGTAACAATAAGCGCGGATACTTGTCCCTATTTTACAGATTATAAAATTGAGTACCTGACAGCTTAGGAGACTTGTCCAAGGTGCAAGACAAAAATAAAAATCTAAGCCACCGCACTGACTGAATGAACCCCCTTTGGGCCAAAAGGATCCCAGAGAAACCTGAAACACTGGATTCCTGGCCATGACGGGAAGAAAGGATGGACAAGCCTCGCTATGCCCCACACCTTTTGGAGTTGAGGCATAACTGACCAGCATTAACATTAAAATAGAGATCATAAGACAGAGAAAACAGACTTACTGTGGCAATAAGATACCAAACTGCAACCTGACTCTGGTATAGTGTCACATGCCAGACGCTGAAGGAAATCCAAATGTTTTACCCCAAAATATATTGCTTTGACATATTTTGAAACGGCTCTGCAAAGCTGTCTTTTCTGAGGAAAACATGTATCTGCAGAGAATCTCTATTAAACCAACCAGGCCTTTACGGGGTCTAGAAGGGATTAGCTAAGAGTCTGACACCTTTTAAGGTCCGAAAAGAGGTATTTACCATGTGCTCTCTCTGAAGCCTGCTACCTAAAGGCTTCATCTACATAACAAGAACTTAGGTTTCCACAGCTCCCCTTTTCTTAACTCAAGCATTTCTTTCTACTGACTTCAAGACTTTAGACAAAGCTTAACTCTCTTAACCAACTGTCAACCAGAAAATCTTTGAATTCACCAATGGCCTTGTACCAGCCCCAACAGCCTCACACTTCAAGATATCCTGCCTCTTCATGCTGAGCCAATGTATACTTTCCATGTACTGCTTTATGATTTTACCTACAATTATTGTCTCATAAAATGTATAAAACCAACCTGTAACCTGACCACCTTGGGCACACTTTCGTGGGACCTCTTGTTCCCCAGGCCATGGTCACTCATATTGGCTCAGAAGAAACCTCTTTTAAGACTTCACAGTTTGGGCTTTGCGGGATTTGTTTTTGTGTTTGTTTTGGTCAACAGAGGTCACAAGGTCCTATAGCTAAGAAGGGTGATTTGGACTGAGTGTCCATTTTGCAACACTGTTGTAATATGATGTCCAGATTAAATGTCTTTTTTATTTTTATTATTTTATTTTATTTTATTTTGAGACAATATCTCGCTGTGTCCCCAGGCTGGAGGGCAGTGACACGATCTCGGCCCACTGCAACCTCTGCCTCCCGGATTCCAGCAATTCTCCTGCCTCTACCTCATGAGTAGCTGGGATTACAGGCGCACACCACCATGCCCAGCTAATTTTTGTATTTTAGTAGACATGGGGTTTCGCCATGTTGGCCAGGATGGTCTCGACCACTTGACCTCGTGATCAGCCTGCCTCGGCCTTCTAAAGTGTTGGGATTACAGGCGTGAGCCACCACACCCAGCCCTAAATCATTTTTAATGTCTCATTAAGCTAGCTTTGTCATTTGCTTCAGAAGTTCAGTAAACATCTTCCACAATAACCATTACGAACTAAGTGTTTGTGTCCCCCCAAAACCCTCATGTTGAAACCCTAACCTCCAATGTTATTCCCTCAATGGTATTAGGAGGTGGAGCCGTCGGGAAGTGATGAGGCCATGACAATAGAGTTCTCATGAGTGGGATCCATGCCTTATAAAAGGGACCCTACAGAGCTCTCTTGTCTCTTTCCACCACATGATGATACAGGGAGAAGGGGCCATGTATTAACTGGGAAATGGGCCCTCGCCAGAAGGTGAATCTGCTAGCACCTTGATGTTGGACTTCCCAGCCTCCAGAACTGTGGGAAACAAATTTTTGTTGTTTATAAGCCACCCAGTCTATGCTATTTTGTTACAGCAGCCCAAAATGACTAAGATAACAATCTACATTAAAAAAAAAAATGAGACACAGATTAGGCCTTCTGAGGGCAGACAGGATGATGTACCTGCTTAGAGAGATTTGAGTTATTTTTCTCCCAATTCAGAACACAATCATGAAATGCAAATATTAGGATTCAGCCAATACACACATGCAAACTGAAAAACAAATACCTCTGATGGGAAAACAATGGTACTGCAAAGGATGGATTGCTGGAAGGCTCTCGTTTGCTAAAAGAGATTCTGAGCTGGAGAATTCAGACTGAAAAAGCTAAGAGATAACCTGCTTAGCATAAAAAAAAGAAGAGAAAGATCTAGGACAAGGAGGCGGAGGGGATAACCAGTGGCCCATGAGAACTGTGGAAGGAAGAATTAGGTCTGTGATTACAATTTCGTTAAGTTTTACAGTGGCTTGTGACAGAGCCTTCCCTAGGATGTCTTGCATTAATTGCCTATAGAATCTATTTTACACAAAATATGCTTTGTAGAGCCAAATATGTTAAAAAAAAAAAAAAAAAATACTGAGCTCCGCTAGGTCCAGTGGCTCCTGCCTGTAATCTTAGCACTTTGGGAGGCTGAAGTAGGTGAATCCCTTGAGTTCAGCAATTCAGAGACCAGCCTGGGCAACACAGGGAAACCCTTTCTCTGCGACAGGTACAAAAATTAGCTGAGTATGGTGGCACCTGCCTGTAGTCCCAGCTACTTGGGAGGCTGAGATGAGAGAATCACTTGAGCCTGGGAGTCTGAAGTTGCAGTCAGCCGGGATCACATCGCTGCACTCCAGCCTAGGCAAGAAAGTGAGAACCAGTTTTTTTTTTTTAAAAAAAAAACAACAAACAAACAAAAAAACAGAAAAAAGAGAAAAAAATACTGAGTTCTACTTTTAGAAGAATGCAGGGTAAGAAGAAAGGATGTCCACAGGGCTACCATCACATTTGGGTCCCACATAATTCCATTTTAAAACTACACGTATACTTTTCAAAATGTGCCAAGGATTGACTGTTGTTTGGGGAATCAGACGGACAAGATTTCAGTATATTACTGCATCTCAAATTTAATGAATTTGCATGAAAAAGAAGTTTTTTTGAAAAGGACACAGGGAGAAGCAATGATCCCACTGTATTAAAAAAATCCAATAGCATTCAAAATATTATTCATACGCAAAACACCCACCCTCACTCTCTAAAATACAAAAACCAGACAGTGGAGTCTGATTCCCAGTCACTTGTTTTTGGGACTCGAGGGTCCCCTGGGTGTCTTTGAATTAAGCAAGTTCTCTGGTCTGTTCGTTTTCTGATTCCTTTTAAATCCCTGCCTAGATCGTGGTTTTTACATCATATCATCTCTCTCTTTCCGCCTGGATCAATCTTTTGATTTCTAAAACTGAGCAGTTTACGAAGAGTTTTTCCTTTCTGAATCCAGGTCTGTGTATGAATAATCAAGAGACCTATATATCCTTTACACAGGAAGCACTGGGAAGAGGCATGACCAAAGCAAGGACCTGTCAATTTCAAATGTCCCGTTCAACTTGGCTTCTGCTGTTTCTCCTCTGTACCACAGGAGACACCAGGCACCAACCTACCACCAAACACCCTCCAAAACTTAAATATGTATTTAAGACACATTGTGTCTCTTATTTTTTATAACGTATCATTGCTGTTAATTTCTAACTGGACTACAAAAAAATCTTTCGTTTTTATTGTTGTTGTCTTTGAGACGGAGTTTCCCCTCTGTCGTCCAGGTTGCAGTGCAGTGGCGTGATCTTGGCTCACTGCAGCCTCTGCTTCCCAGGTTCAAGCGATTCTCGTGCCTCAGCCACCCAAGTAGCTGGGATTACGGGCACCTGCCACCATGCACGGCTAAGTTTTTTATTTTTAGTAGAGCCAGGGTTTCACCATGTTGGCCAGGCTGGTCTCGAGCTCCTGACCTCGGGTTATCCATCCGCCTCGGTCTTCCAAAGTGTTGGGATTACAGGCGTGAGCCACGGCACCCAGCCTGGACTACAATCTTAAATGTAAGGGTACTATATATCTTGAGCCCAACATTTTAATCCATTGAACAATATCTCTAATTGTGTGACAAAGTCCTGTTTTCCTGTGGTCCTTGATGTCAGTCTTCAAAGAATAGGGGAATTACTAAATCCTATTCAATTAAGTTTAGCCTAAAGCTACCTCATTACATATTTTAAATTCACCCGGAAGGTTTCTGTGTCCACAGTGAACTGTAACAGAACCGGATGTATAAACAGACGGTTACCTACTCTTCTGCCAATCACCGAGTTTTGGCCAATCAATGGTGGTCAAATGTTCCAACCATGTTCCAATAAGGCAAGCGCTAAGCAATCTTTGTTTGTACCTCACTTCCATTTTCCGTGTGTTATTTTCCTTTCTCTGTCCGTAAATCTACTTCCACAATGCAGCTGCGCCAGAGTCTCTCTGAATCTATTCTGGTTCAGGGGTTGCCCGGTTTGTAAATCGTTCTTTGTTCAGTTAAACTCTGTGTAATTTAATGCATCTAAGGTTTTTCTCTGACCAGTCCTAGGCCACAGGATACTGTTAATTCACAAATGAGGAATTTGAGGGTTATAAAGTTTAAATAACTTGCACACAGTGGCACAGCAGAGTCAACATTTGAACTCAGATCTTTGGGACTCCAGAACTTTCTTTTACACCATTACCTATCCCTTCTCTTCAGGAACAATGACTTCCTTGCAGTAGCTGGAACCTAGAATATGGCCTTCCACCTTAGAACCTTCACATACCCAACACTTCCCTGAAACCAGAACACCTTCCCTCCTCTGCTGCGCCTTCACTTACTGCACTCCTATATAGACCGTATCTCCACTCCGACCACCGTGTTCTTTACCATCAGAGCATGCATGTCACTTTGTCATTGTGAGCTCATCAGTTTACAGAGGTGATAAACGTTTCTGTCCCCCACGAATCTCTGAGCTCCTTCCAGAGGCAACAGCTTCTGTTGTGATTTATGATCACGATCCTGAACCCAACAAATAATAAGAGTTTAACACATTTTTAATTGAGCAGA
Source organism: Piliocolobus tephrosceles (assembly GCF_002776525.5). Lineage (NCBI taxonomy): Eukaryota > Metazoa > Chordata > Mammalia > Primates > Cercopithecidae > Piliocolobus > Piliocolobus tephrosceles. Next base: position 18,962,213 of record NC_045441.1, on the reverse strand, counting down.
TAGATGAATGAATGAATTATACACTACAAGAAGAATGAATGAAAGAACAAAAGCAGCCCCAGATGGAGAATGTAAAATGCACTGTGCAGCACCAGACACCATTGCAAGCACTCACGTCAAGATGGGAGGAGTTTGGGGCCAGGTGCGGTGGTTCACGCCTGTAATCCCAGTACTTTGGGAGGCCGAGGCAGGAGGATCACCTGAGGTCAGGAGTTTGAGATCATCCTGGCCAACATAGTGAAACCCTGTCTCTACTAAAAACACAAAAATTAGCCAGGCATGGTGGCAGGCGCCCGTAATCCCAGCCACTTGGGAGGCTGAGGCAGGACAATCACTTGAACCCAGGAGGCAGAGGTTGCAGTGAGCCAAGACTGAGCCATTGCACTGCAGCCTGGGCAACAGAAGGAGACTCCATCTCAAAGAAAAAAAAAAAAAAAAGGAGGAGTTTGGGCCCGCGGGATTTTGGGCAATCTCATCTATTATATCAAGAATGCCCTAGAAAAGACTGGGTGTGATGGCTCCCACCTGTAATCCCAGCACTTTGGGAGGAAGAGACCGGAGGATTGCTGCAGGCAAGGAGCTGGAGACCAGCCTGGGCAATGTAGTGAGACCCTAGCTCTACAAAAAAAATTTAAAAAGCTAGCCAGGTGTGGTGGTGAGCACCCATAATCCCAGCTACAGTGAGGCAGGAGGATGACTTGAGCCCAGGAGTTTGAGGCTGCAGTGAGCTACAGTCAGGCCTTTGCACTCCAGCTTGGGTGACAGAGCAAGACCCTGTGTCTAAAATTTAAAAAATTAAAACATTAAAACAACAGAAAAAGAATGCCCTAGAACATACCATAGTCTTTCCCACATGCAAATTCCTAAAATCCAGGTGCAAGGCCTGGCTGGTGTAGAGGTTCTCACCCAGGACGCCTGTGTAATTTTGGCAGTCTATGGAGACACTAGCCAAATACACCTTGGCTCTGAGACCCCTTGGTCCCCACCACAGCTATCATTCATAGACAGTTTTCCCTGGATTTGAACTTCAGGTTTCCCTGCAGATTTTGAGGTTTGTTTTTGTTTTTTTTTGTTTGTTTGTTTGTTTTGACCTTTCCATGTTCCCTGTTGTCTAGAGCAGAACTCCATGCTCAAGTCTCAGGCCCTCAGAGTCCCAAACCTTCCTTCTGGGACAAAGCTGGTAGCTCACCAGCCAAAGTTCTGCCACGAGGGCGTCAGAGAAACAGGATTCACATGCAGAAATTACTCCAAATGTCTTTTTTTTTTGTAAGAACTCATGTCACAGAAAGTGAGATATTTCTAACTTTGAAAAATAAGACTCCTTGCTTTTGCAATTGTTCCTTGAAGACCACAATCTCCCAGGCATGACTTTGCCCCCACTCCCCTGAAGTAGCCCAATTGTTTTTGAATAGTCATGCTTCCGTAGTACAGACAACTGATATTTACTCCATCTCCTGTGAACCTCGTGGGCATAAAACCCATATTTGGAAAACACAGCTGAATCTACTGATCTATAACATGGTATACATGGCATGAAAATGAAACAGAGACATGTGGCCTGGCCTCACTTCCTTCCAACCAGAGAGCTGTCCCTAGGTTTTTCCTTTGTAGATATTCCAGAGCTACTACTGCTGTGCCTCCAAGAAATGTTCCCAGGCATAACTTGAAAGAAGGACTAGAATTAGGGAGAAGACAAAGCAGGGGCCAGTGCTTCTACTAAGCAACCTTGAGATAAGGGAAGTTGTTTAGGAACTTCATTCCCACCAGTGTCAGAGGCCATGAAGAAAATTGTAAATCAAAAAATATCCAAGATAGGTCCTAATCAGTTTAGAGTTTTATTTTGCCCAGGTTAAGGACCGTGGCCCGTGACAGCCTCAGGAAGTCTTGAGCACATGTGCCCAAGGTGGAGGGGTTACAGCCACCTTGGGCACATAGTTTTATGCATTTTAGGGAAAGATAAGTTACAGGCAGAAACATAAATCAATGTATGGAAGGTATACATTGATTCAGCTCAGAAAGGTGGGATATCTCAAAATGAGTGTTTCCAGGTTGTAGATGACTTCATAGATGTCTTGACTGGCAATTTGTTAAAAGAGCTAAATTTTGTCTGCAGAGTTTGAAGTCAGCATAAAGAAATGCTTGAGTCAAGATGAGGGTTATGGAAGCCAAGGCTCTTGTTATGTAGATGAAGCCTCCAGGTAGCAGGCATCAGAGAGAATAGATGGTAAATATCTCTTTTTGGACCTTGAAAAGTGTCAGACTCTCCAGGAAAGACCTAGGAAGGGAAGGGAATTCTCCACAGAATGCAAATTTCCCCCACAAGAAACAGCTTTGCAGAGACATTTCAAAATACGTCAAAGAAATACATTTTTGGGTAAAATACTCTGATTTCTTTCCAGGTCTGCTCTCTGTCATGTGATACTGTATCAGAGTCAAGTTGGAATTTGGTAACTTATTGCTACAAAGAGTCTGTTTTGTCAGTCTTATGATCTCTACTTTAACACCAATGCTGGTCACTCGTACCTACACTCCAAAGGAGAGGGTATAATGAGGCATATTTGACCCCTCAACTTCCAGTCATGGTCTGAACTAGCTTTTCAGATTTCTTTGGGATACCCTTGGCCAAGAGGGGGGTCCATTCAGTCAGCTGGAGGACTTTAAATTTTATTTTTGATTTGCAAAATCAAAATATTTCCCCAAAGTACATGACTTTGGTGTATTTTGAAATGGCCACTGCAGGGTCAGCTGCCAGAAGTGGCCTTGCAAAGTTGTCTTTTGTGGGGGAAATTTGTATCTGTAGAGAATCTCCATTCATGCAGCCAGGTCTTCCCTTTCTAGGCCTTTCCTGGATCTAGGAGAGATTGAGAGTCTGACACCTTTAAAAGTCTGAAAAGAGACATTTAACATCCATTCTCTCTGAGGGCTGCTACCCTGTGAGACTTCATCTACCTAACAAGGCCACCTTTGCTAGCCAAGCCTCTTTCTTTCTCCCCCGAGTATAACCTGTCCTTCCAATAAAAGCTGAGTGACCACCATAACCTGTTTTTGGCCATGGATCCTTTCTGTAACCTCAAGAGAGTATGTAAGTTTCTCAACCTCATTGGTGGATTGGGTTTCCACTCTGAAGGCTCCCATGTATAGATGTTAAATAAACCTGTATGCGTTTTCTCTGAATCTGCCTCTTGTGAGTTGATTTTTCAGTCAACCTTCAGAGGGCCAAAGGTTTGGACATAGTAGGAGGAGATTGGGTTGGGAGGGAAGCTTCTACCATTTTCTTCTGTAGCTTCCCACGCAGTTATCCTGGAGAGATCAAAGTCTATAGAAACCCGCATGTAGAAAATTACATTTGGCAATGTGTTGCTCAAGAGAGTGATGAATAAGGTTATCATAAAGCTTTTCTTCTTTAAGTTATGTTGTGTAACAGTGGAGGGCAAATTAGCATGACTGACTCTATTTTGTCTCTGACACTCCCCATGGGTGATATCTTTTAGGTTAACTGCTTTTGCTTATCTCTGCATGTAGGCTGAGCTAACTAGGGAAGGAATTTAGTTTATATGTAACTTTAAAGTAAGGATCATAGTCCCTTCCCAAAATTAGCCCGTGAGGAGATAAGGAGGGTATACACACAAGCAAGCATATTATGTTAAACATTTATAGGAGCATTGTGATCTGACCAAGGAGAAAGAATTTTCACAACATCCTTGGACCCTTGCTGCCACTTAGATGTCTGTGGCCATTGGTCATCTCTTGATCTCAATCCCTTTTCTCTTCCCTCTTCCCCTAGCATAAAAAGAGCCTAAAGTTCGTATTAACTTAAGATGATTCTTTCGAATGCTAGTCCACCATCTTCTCAGTTTGCTGGATCTCCAAAATAAATTGGTCTTCCTTGTCCCAACACCTTGTCTCTTCACTTATTGGCTGCCATGCACTGAGCAGTGCAAGTTTGAACCCAGCTGCAATTGTAACCCTGGAACTAACGTGTATTGAGGATGCTGGGGAGAACAATACTAGACAAGGGAAACAAAAGAGAAAGCAGTCAGTCTCTTCTTATCTCTGTCTCTCCTCAGCCCCATAGCACCAAGGTCTTTGGAGTCTTGACCCTGTCCACAGACCAAGTGGGGAGTCCGAGATTAGCAACATGGAAGGATTATCAACTGGCATTCACACCCGTGCCCTTTCTGTTTGCCAAAGGAAATAGGAAAGAATGAAAAGATCATTTTTCCCAGCAAATATCTGTGGTCTAAAGGTTATGCTGAGGGAGGGGAAATGGGGGGACAGAATGACAGCTTCTTTCTGTTTCAGGGGAGTCCCGAAAGACAGCCTTTCCCCAATCCCACTCTTGTTGAGAGGGTGGGTTCATCAAAGCCACAAAGGGGAAGAGGACCAGGAGCATGTTCTTGGCAAAGATGCTCTCCTTGACCAATCCTTCATTAGCCTCCTCTGATCTCACATATCTACTAGGCCTTGATCTTGGCCTTCTGTGTCTGTCCATGCCAAGTCCAGTTTTAGTAAGAATCCTGCAAAATCAGGTTTGAGAAAATCCCCTAATTCGATATCCGATCAAGTTCATCATCCCATACCCTTGTTGTCTGAGCCCTTGGCCTGCCCTTAGCAAGAATCCTGTTGGCCCACTTAACAAGAATTCCCCACCTTCGATGTCTCCTATTAGTAGTTTTCCATCCACTGACACTGAAACCATCCCAACAGGGTTGAAAAGACTTGGAGGCTGGGTTCTGAGCAGAAATATAGTTATAATTAAGTGTCAGAGGCATTTGAACCAGAGCGACTCCATCTTGAATAGGGGCTGGGTGAAAGAAGGCTGAGACCTACTAGCTGCATTCTCAGGAGGTCAGGCCTCCTAGTCACAGGATGATAGGAGATCAGCACAAGATACAGGTCACAAAGACCTTGCTGATAAAACAGATTGCGGTAAAGAAGCCGGCCAAATCCCACCAAAACCAAGATGGCAACGAAAGTGATGTTTGGTTGTCCTCACTGCTCATTATATCTAACTATAATGCATTAGCATGCTAAGAGACACTCCTACCAGCGCCATTACAGTTTACAAATGCCATGGCAATGCCGGGAAGTTACCCTATGTGGTCCAAAAAGGGGAGGAACCCTCAGTTCTGGGAATTGCCCACCCCTTTCCCAGAAAACTCATGAGTAACTCATCCCTGGTTTAGCATATCATCAAGAAATAACTGTAAGTATATTCAGTCTAGCAGCCCATGCCACTGCTCTGCCTATGGAGTAGTCATTTTTTTAATTCCTTTACTTTCTCAATACACTTACTTTCACTTCACTCTATGGACTCGCCTCGGACTGTTTCTTGCATGACATCCAAGAACCTTCTCTTGAGGCCCGGATTAGGACCCCTTTCTGGTAACATAAGCATTAATCAGGCTACACTCTGGTCCACTTCCTTGCTGCTGAAAGTCCTGTAGCACTACATCCTGCCCGTGTGCAGACAACATCTCTGACATCAGGGCCCTGCAATACTATGCAGCCATAAAAAAGGATGAGTTCATGTCCTTTGTAGGGACATGGATGCAGCTGGAAACCATCATTCTCAGCAAACTATCGCAAGAACAGAAAACCAAACACTGCATGTTCTCACTCATAGGTGGGAATTGAACAATGAGATCACTTGGACACAGGAAGGGGAACATCACACACCGGGTCCTATTGTGGGGAGGGGTTAGGTGGGAGGGATAGCATTAGGAGATATACCTAATGTACATGATGAGTTAATGGGTACAGCACACCAACATGGCACAGGTAAACACATGTAACAAACCTGCACGTTGTGCACATGTACCCTAGAACTTAAAGTATAATAATTAAAAAAAAATGAAAAAAAAAACCTCCTGCATTGCCAACAAACATATGAAAAAAAAAGCTCATCGTCACTGGTCATCAGAGAAATGCAAATCAAAACCACAATGAGATACCATCTCATGCCAGTTAGAATGGCGATCATTTAAAAGTCTGGAAACAACAGATGCTGGCAAGAATATGGAGAAATAGGTACGCTTTTACACTGTTGGTCGGAGTGTAAATTAATTCAACCATTGTGGAAGAGTGTGGCGATTCCTCAAGGCTCTAGAACCAGAAATACAATTTGACCCAGCAATCCCATTACTGGGTACATACCCAAAGAATTATAAATCATTCTACTATAAAGACACATTAACACGTATGTTTATTGCAGCAATATTTACAATAGCAAAGACTTGGAACCAACCCAAATGCCCATCAATGATATACTGGATAATGAAAATGTGGCACATATACACCATGGAATAGCATGCAGCCATAAAAAAGAATCAGCTTATGTCCTTTGCGTGGACATGGATGAAGCTGGAAACCACCATCCTCAGCAAACTAACACAGGAACAGAAAACCAAACACCACATGTTCTTACTCATAAGTGGGAGTCGAACAATGAGAACACATGGACACAGGGAGAGAAACATCACACACCGGGGCCTTCAGTGGGTGAGGGGAAGGGGAGGGAGAGCGTTAGGATAAATACCTAATGCATGCGGGGCTTAAAACCTAGATGACGGGTAGATAGGTGCAGCAAACCACCATGGCACATGTCTACTTATGTAACAAAACCTGCACATTCAGCACATGTATCACAGAACTTAAAGTAAAATAAGTAAGAAATCTGAAAATAGGACCAAAAAAAAAAAAAGGAATTGATTTGCAATCCCACTGTTTCTATAGACAGGGTCTCTGATGTTAGAATCCTACGGCTTTTGTTTAAGGATCACTCAAGATGTTTTTTAGACCCCAAACTCCAGCAACCAGTTTTAAGACCCTCACAGAGGAATGGGATCAGCCTGAGAATACAGAGCTGCTTCCCCTCCCTGTCCCATGACTTCACCCTGCACTCTTCCGCCAATCAAGGATGGACGCACTTCAGCCCACTACTCCTGCACCCTCAAAACCCCTAAGCCTGAATTCCTTGAGGTGATGGATTTGAGGTTTCCTCCCATCTACCTGTTCAGTGGCCCAACAATTAAACCTTTTTGTCTGCTGCAATCTGCTGTCTCAGTGCATCGACTTGCCATAGGGATCGGGCAACAGACCTATTATGGCCATGTGAAAGGAAAATACCTTGGGTCCCCACAATCACTGAGCTAAAGAGAAACCTCAAGGTGGAAACTGCTTGGGGCAAACCTGCCTCCCATTCGATTCACAGTTCTCTCTCTGCTCACTGAGATAGATGCATACCTGATTGTCTCCTTTGGAAAGGCTAGTCAGTAACTCAAAAGAAAGCAACCATTTGTCTCTCACCTGTCTGGGACCTGGAAGCTCCCTCCCACTTCAAGTCTTCTGGCCTTTATTTCAAGTTGTCCCATCTTTTCAGACCAAACCAATGCACTTTTAACATACATTGATTGATGTCTCACATCTCCCTACAATGTATAAAACCAAGCTGTGCCCTGATCACCTTGGGCACTTGTCGTCAGGACTTCCTGAGGCTGTGTCAGGGGTGTGAGTCCTCAACCTTGGCAAAATAAGCTTTCTAAATTAACTGAGACCTGTCTCAAATCTGGGGGGTTCACAGCTACAACTCTGTCACCCTGCTACTTAGCTATAAATCCCACTTGTCCTGTTGTATTCAGAGTTGACCCCAATCTCTCTTCTCTATTGCAATAGAATCAACCTCTACTGTAACAGACTTGAATAAAGTCTTCCTTAGTATTTTAATAAGTGTCAGGCTCTGAATGGAGGGAACGAATGGCTGAGGGTGAGGAATGAATAACCTTGAAAAGAGGATGAAGGGGCCAGAATTTCGGACTCTCCACTTCAGGGGAGAAGCACGCGCTGCACCCCATAGCGCCCCACCAGGGAAGGGCTCCAGGGAGGACTCCGGGTGGCTGAGTAGCTGGAGAATCCTCTCAACTAGCCCGGAGCAGCTCCCACTCCCACCATCGCGCAGTAGGGGGAAGTCTGCTCTGCCATCCCAGACCTCTGCATCCTTTAAGAGTAAGAGGCCAGACAGGGGAGTCAAATAATGGCACTGCTGGACATTGAGCCAATTAAGCCAGTTTTCAATTGATCCAGAAGCTAAAGACAGGCATCATGTCCTGTTCCAGAGGGCTGCACAGCAAGTTGATAGCAATTACATAATAAGTAACTCGGACTTGTGGAGACATCTGTGGCCGAGAGCGCCAAGATGAGCCAACCTGCTGGGAGTGAGTGACACTGCAGAACTGGACAGGAAAAGGCAGAGGAGGAGGGGGTCAGCAGGAGGACCCGCCTAGCAGCCCTACTCCTGGGAGGCAACAGCAGCAAGAAGTCACGTGGGACTGCCTCATTCCTCCCCTGTGGATATGTTAATGGAGGTCTCATTTCTGACTTTTTATGTTAATTTAAATGATGTATGTTTATACCCCACTGAGTAAAAAGGACATTGAATTAATGTGCACAGGAAAGAAAACCACAGCCTTCAGCAATCCCTCTTCAAATGCTCCTGTAAGTCCTTTTGGATGAAAGAGTGCTATGCTCTGCTTCCAAGAAATCCTTCTATTATCACCTCTGTATTGTGAATACTTCCCAGAGAAGTCATTAAATAGGTACTTGGTTTCTTAATGAGAACAAAGTACAGTAGGTCAATAATTGCTTTAGCACTCCTGCTTAAGAAAAATGAAAGGCCCTTTCCTATGTTCTCCTTCCGAGTTTTCCTTCAAGTCATTTTTTAAAGTGTTTTCTAACATCCTGGAGATAGTACTTCCAATGTTCACAGTGATGTGTGCATTTGGCTTTCCCTTGACAAGTCTACGGTGTCAACTGCTGGACCTAGAAAAATGGGTTGCTGCATACTCTGGCTGAAATATTCTTCAATGGCTTGAGTTTCAATCAAAAGCATGAGAAAGTCTTCAGGAATGTGAAGTTTTATGTCTCTCCTTTCCCCGACTGTCAGGGGGATCTGAACTAGAGCGGCTTCATCTTGAACAGGGGCTTGGTAAAATAAGGCTGAGACCTACCGGGCTGCATTCTCAGATGGTTAGGCATTCTAAGCCACAGGGTGAGATAGGAGGTCGCCATAAGATACAGGTCATAAAGACCTTGCTGATAAAAATAGGTTGCAGTAAAGAAGCTGGCTAAAACCCACCAAAACCAAAATGGCGGTAAGAGTGACCTCTGATCGTCCTCACTGCTGCACTCCCACCAGCGCCATGACAGTTTATAAATGTCATGGCAACGTCAACAAGTTACTCTATATGGTCTAAAAAGAGGAGGCATTGTGTAGCGTCTCATCAAGAAATAACCCTAAAAACGGGCAAACATTTTTATGTTTGCTATGGAGTAGCCATTACTTTATTCCTCTACTTTCTTAATAAACTTGCTTTCACTTTATGGACTCACCCTAAATTCTTTCTTGAAGAGATCCAAGAACCCTCTCTTGGGGTCTGAATCAGGATCCCTTTCTGGTAACACTATTATTTATATTTTGGTCTCAAACTCCATTATATGGTGTGAGATCTAAACGTCCTTCAAAAGGCCCATCACACAGACCAATTGCAGGTGGATAGTGACCACAAAAATGACTGCCCTACTTGTAGTGCTTTGTTTTGTTTTTTGAGATGGTGGTGATTTAGTATTTATTTTTGTCTACCACTTGTCACCAACAATTCTATTGAGGAAATACGAATCTCACGGCTGGTAGCTTACTTTTCCCTCCCACTCCTGTGGTCCCGTGCTGCCATCCTTGTCTATTGGATAGACATATTGTTGTGTTAAGTTTGGCTTTGCTGATGAAAAGAGTCGAATTCTGCAAAATATCTGAAGAGGTTTATTCTGAGCCAAATATGAGTGACCATGGCCCGTGACACAGCCCTTACGGGGTCCTAAGAACATATGCCCAAGGTGTTTGGGGTGCAGCTTGGTTTTATATATTTTAGGGAGGCATGAGACATCAATCAAATACATTAGAGAACTACATTGGTTTGGTCCATAAAGGCAGGACAATTCGGAGCTGGGGGCTTCCAGGCTATAGGTGAATTTAAACATTTTCTGGTTGACAATTGTTTGAGTTTGCCTAAGACCTGGGGTTAATAGAGAGGAAACGTTCAAGTTAAAATAAAAGATTGTGGAGACCAAGGTTCTTCTGAAGTCTCATAGTGGCTGCCCTTAGAGACAACAGATGACAAATGCTTCCCATTCAGACCTCTAAAAGGTGCTAGACTCTCAGGTAATCTCTTCAGGATAGGGAGGGCCTAGAGAAAAACATCTAGCTATATAAATAGAGATTCTTTACAGATGCAATTTTCCCCCACAATGAACGGCTTTGCAGGGCCATTTCAAAATACGGCAAAGAAACATGTTTTGGGGTAAAATATTTTGACTTTCTTCTTTGTCATGTAGTGTTATGCCAGAGTCAGACTGGAAAGTAAGTCATGATCTATAGGGTTAAATAAAACCCATCTGATGAGACTATGGTTTATAGGGCATGATTCCCCAGACCTCTTAGATATTTGGGCAAGATACGAATAAATTAGAGCTTAGTCCTCAGCCTGAAAGTTTCTCCATACATAGTGAACTGTAACCTATCTTAATGTGTAAACAGACTGTAACCTGCTCTTGTAACAAATAACTGAGTCTCAGCCAACCACAGGCAACCAACTGTTCAAAGCAGGTTCAGATAAGGCAAATGCCCAGCTGTAACCAGCCCAGCTGTTTCTGTCTGTCACTTTTTTTTCTGTATGCTGCTTTCCTTTTTCTGTCCATAAATATTATGTTATCTGCCCATGTAGCAGCCCTGGAGTCACTCTGAACCTATTCTTCTTCTGTAGGCTGTCTGACTTGCGAGCTGTTCTTTGCACAATTAGATTCTGTTAAATTTAATTTGCCTAAAAGTTTTTTTTTTTTTTAAAGCAATATCCAACCCTTCCAGATATCCGCTCTGCCCATGTACCACTTCGCGTTAATATGCTGGGTAGAAGAGGGTGGTTCCTCAGCAAAGGCCCCATCCTCAAGCCTGGAAACCTGCAGACCTAAATGGGAACAGCCATTCCTGTTTTCACACCCAAAGTTTTCCTTTTGGCCTGCCATGCCCTTCTATCTTGTACCCATATAAACCCTGAACCTGCGGCTCCCTGAGCAGATGAACAGAAGAGCGGCAGAACAGGGCAGCAGAGAATGATAGAAAAGAAGGAGCGTCTGAACATCAAGAGGAGTTCAGCTGGGGATGGTTGGAGATGAGGTGGGCCTCTGGACAGTCAAACTCCAGGGGAAGATCCTCTTCCCACTCCATCACCTTTCCAGGTCCCATCCATGCTGCTGAGAACCACCTCCATCACTCAGTGAAACCTCTGCATTCACCACTCCTTGAAGTCCATGTGTGACCTGATTCTTCCTGGACACCAGGCAAGAACCCGGGTACCAACAGGGCACTGAACTGGTTAACACTTAAGCCATCTGTGGGTAGCAGAGCGAAAACAGCACTGCAACTGAGATAAATGTATCTCAGTACAAACGTATAAATGCAACACGTCCACTGGGGCTTTGGGAGTCGCAGGCACCCATCCTAGATGCTACTGTGGGGCTGGAGCCCAAAAGCACTCACCCCGCTCCTGTTTGCGTGCTGAGGTGGCGAACAGACAAGCCATGCTCCTGTGGCACATCCTGCAATGTGGGTCAGGGAAGTCTCCCGTTTTGATGTAGTTGTTAAATGTAATGAAAAAGCTCTAATTTCTATGTGCCTGGTGCAAACAAAGACCAACTATATGTTATTCTGGTAATGTACAGGATAGAGTCCTTCCATACACAGGCTGAATTCTGGAAAAGGACCGGCCAAGCCTGCTGCCTGAGCCCTGGCAGCAGGTGACCCCTCACACAGATCTCTGCTTGTGGCTGTCTTTGACAGTGTGGGGGTTGGAGAGAACAGAGTGTCCTACTGGGGAACACAGCTTGGCTTCAAAGAGTGGTAGAGGAAAGGAAGGGTGGGCAGCAGTGTCTCTGCCTTCTGGAGATGCCTGCTGTTATGGATAAAATGTGTAAAAATGTCAGAGCTGTTTGAAACAGAACAACTCCATCTTGAATAGAAGCCGGGTAAAATAAGGCTGAAACCTACTGGGCTGGATTCCCAGACAGTTAAGGCACTCTAAGTCACAGAATGAGATAAGAGGTCGGCACAAGATACAGGTCATAAAGACTTTGTTGATAAAAATCAAGTTGCAGTAAAGAAGCCGGTTAAAACTCACCAAAACCAAGATGGCGACCAGAGTGACCTCTGGCCGTCCTCACTGCTATGCTCCCACCAGCACCACTGCATTTTACAAATGCCATGGCAACGTCAGGAAATTACCCTATATGGTCTAAAAAGGGGAGGCACGAATAATCCATCCCTTGATTAGCATATCATCAAGAAATAACCATAACAATGGACAACCAGTAGCCTTCGGGGCTGCTCTGGCTATGGAGTAGCCATTCTTTTTTTCCTTTACTTTCCTAATAAACTTGCTTTCACTTTACGGACTTGCCCTGAATTCTTTCTTGCACAAGATCTCTTGGGGTCTGGATCAGGACCCCTTTCTGGTAACAAAAGAATCCCAAAATCACAAAGCCAAGGGAGAAGTCAAGCTGGGAACTACATTAGGCTAACCTGCTTCCTATTTTATTCCTAAATAAGATAGCTAACAAGAAAAAAGAGGTACATATCTCCCTCACAATTTGCCCACAACGAAATTCCCTGGGGCCTCAAAATCTTTCCCCTCAAAGGGTTCTGTTGAATTTCACCCTGACAATGTAAATGGATAGCTTATCTTCACAGGTGCAGGACGGAAAGTCATCCCTCTGCTCACCTGGGACCAATGCGTATCTGATTGTTTCCTCTGCCTCTATTGTTTATGTGAAAATGCAGACACACTGAGCGAGACTAAATTGTATATTCAGTGGAAGGTTAATCAAGGACTCAAAAGAATCCAGCAATCTCTTACCTGCCTATGACCAGGAACCCCCCCGACCCCCACTTCGAGTTGTCCCACCTTACTGGACAGAACCAATGTCTGTCTCACACATAGTGATGGATATCTCACGTCTCCCTAAAATGTATAAAAGTAAGCTATACTCCATCCACCTTGAGCACAATGTCATCAGGACCTCCTAAGGCTGTGTCACAGGTGTGTCCTGAACCTTCGCAAAATAAATTTGCTAAAATGGTTGAGATCTGGCTCAGATATTTTGGGTTCAAAAATGTCATTAACTCCTTTCTACAACGAGGCTTTTTTTTTTTTTTTTTTTTTGATTGAGTCTGCAGCCTCTGCCACCCGGGGTTCACCTCCTGAGTAGCTGGGATTACAGGCGCCCATCACCATGCCCGGCTAATTTTTGTATTTTTAATAGAGATGAGGTTTCACTATGTTGGCCAGGTTGGTCTCAAACTCCTGACCTCAGGTTATCCACCCGCCTCGGCCTCCCAAAGTGCTGGGACTACAGGCGTGAGCCACTACGCCCGGCCAAGGCTCATTTTAAAATATAAATTTAATATAATAAGCATCCTTCCCAAGTCTTATAATACTTGATTTCAGAAGTATAAAAAAGAACTAACAATTCACTAACTCTCGCAATATATGGGGTGAGTATATTGGTCGCTGGCATCTAACATACTATTCACAGTTGAATCCTTTTTTTTTTTTTTTTTTGAGATGGAGTTTCACTCTGTCACTGAGGCTGAATGCAGTGGTGCTATCTCGGCTCACTGCAACCTCTGCTCCCCTGGGTTCAAGCAATTCTCCTGCCTCAGCCTCCCGAATAGCTGGGATTACAGGCATGTGCCACCATGCCCAGCTAATTTTTATATTTTAAGTAAAGATAGGGTTTCACCATATTGGCCAGGCTGGTCTTGTACTCCTGACCTCAAGTGATCTGCCTGCCTCAGCCTCCCAAAGTGCTGGGATTTCAGAAGTGAGCCACCGTTCCTGGCCTCACAGTTTAATCATCACGGGAGCTTTGAGGGGTAGGTGATGTCTCCTGAGACTTCTCATAGGAACAGAAGGTTCCCTGCCTTTCATTAGGTCAAACAACTGACAAGTACTGGGACCAAAGTTTGATCCAGGTCTACTTGGTTTCAAAAGCCTAACTTGTTCGAATCTTACTCAAACAGGAAATCTCTCACAAAGAAGTCATCTCCTAGCCACTGTGATATTTGCCACGTGGGATTTGAGATTTCAGATGAAGTCCCTATTCCCCGTGCTGGCTGGGGAGTATGGACTATGAGCATGAGAGACAGCTGCCTTCTCTGGGAACAAGAACTGTTGGTTAGTCCCATAGGGTCTGGGGTCTGCTACAGTGCTTTCCTCGTGGTGATATTCAAGAAATGTTTGCTAAATGAATAAATGAGAAGATGGATACAGACTTAATAAAATGCAAACAAAAACAAAACAAAACAACCCTGGAAAGCATTCATACTGGGAAATAATAAAATCCAAAACCCCTCAACTGACTTGACTGGACCCCACCTGGTAAAGAGGACCCCAGAGTAACCTTCAAACTGAGTTTCCAGCCATGACAGGATGGGAGGTTGGACACACCTCTTTATACCTCCTCCCTCCCTAATTGCCATTAAGCTTTCTACCCTAAGGGCCAAACAGAAACCAGCCCTTTCAACAGGCTCCACCTACTATTTCAGCCAACTGTCTGACTGCTATCCCTCCCTTTGATGGTTTCAACATGAACAACTGACCAGCGTTCCTTCTTTCTTTCTTTATTTTTTTTGAAACAAGATTTTGCTCTGTTGCCCAGGCTGGAGTGCAGTGATGTGATCATGGCTCACTGCAGCCTTGACCTCCCAGGCTCAAGCAAAGGGCCCATCTCAGCCTCCTGCGTAGCTGCCACTATAGATGCATACCACCACACCTGGCTAATTTTTGTATTTTTTTGTAGAAATGGGGTTTCATCATGTTGCCCAGGCTGGTCTTGAACTCCTGAGCTTGAGCCATCTGCTTGCCTTGGCCTCCCAAAGTGCTTGGATTATAGGTGTGTGCCACCATGCCTGGCCCAGGATTCCTTCTTGATAAAGAATTCCACTCACCATGGAATAGTTCAATGTAGGATGTGCAGTGAGGATTTTCATGTCCTCTGCTTCACCGTTTGATGTCAGAGAGTCAAAAATTCCACCCTCAGATCATGGTAACACTGCCATTTTTGTACATGCAACTCATGAAGAGGCATAAAGTTGAATTGTGCATGCACACATTTCTCCTTTGGTAAATATTCATGACTCCTCCTATAGCTTATTAAATACATGCATTTAGCCACCCAGCTCAGCATAAATTCTTGTTACCTTTGACCCTCTCTCAAAGTATTTCTGGCTTCTGACCAGAGGTTACACTTCCCAGCCTGTCAGAGTGGCCTGGTAAGGCTGCAACCATTTATGAGAAATAAAGTTCTCCTTTCCAATCAACTCAAATGCCCATCAATGATAGACTGGATAAAGAAAATATGATATATATACACCATGGAATACAATGCAGTCATACAAAGGAACCAGATCATGTCCTTCGGAGGGACATGTATGAAACCAGAAGCCGTTATCCTCAGCAAACTAAAACTGGAACAGAAAACCAAATACCACCAAATACAAGTGAGTTCTCACTTGTAAGTGGGAGCTGAACAATGAGAATACATGGACACAGGGAGGGGAATAACACACACTGGGGCCTGTTGGGGGAGTCTGGGGGACAATGCATCCTGGGCTTAATACCTAGGTGATGGGTTGCTAGGTGCAGCAAACCACCATGGCATACGTTTATCTATGTAACAAACCTGCACATCCTGCACGTGTACCCTGGAACTTAAAAAAATAAAAAATAAAATTTTAAAAAGCTCTCCTTTCCAAATGTATGAACCCCATCATTCTTCAGTTGACAATACCCTGGAACATATGATGTCGTGATATGAGCTTTTGAAGTTGTAGTGTGAATAGGTGTATGGGAGATTAGCGAGTGAGTCACTGAGTAGAGCCAAAACGCAGTGAGAAAAGCTCTTGCAAGAAAGATGTGGAAAGCCCATTTGAGAGCTGGAATGGCAGAAAAAAAGGAGTGTCTGCTGATGTCCGCAAAGAGACCTGATGAGATATTCAGCACTCACTGAGGATTCGTGCAGAGAAGGAGAGAAGGCGGTGCTGAAAGAGATGAGATAGTCAGGAGTGGAAGTGTGGCACAGCATCCTGAACATGTGGCTTAATTCAGAGCCTCATTCACATGTTCCTCTTATCTGCTATCTGACATACAAAGGATAGTGATTAAAGAATGTCAACTATGAATACTGTTGATATGGCGTGGCTGTGTCCCCACCCAAATCTCATCTTGAATTGTAGCTCCCATAATTCCCATGTGTTGTGGGAAGGGCTAGGTGGGAGGTAATTGAATCACGGGGGAAGTTTCCCCCATCCTGTTCTCATGGTAACGAATAAGTCTCACGAGATCTGATGGTTTTATAAGGGGAAATCTTTTACGCTTGGTTCTCATTATTTTTTCCGATCTGCCACCGTGTGAGACGTGCCTTTCCCCTTCCACCATGATTGTGAGGCCTCTCCAGCCACGTGGAACTGTGAGCCCATCCTCTTTCTTTTGTAAATTTCCCAGTCTCAGTTATGCCTTTATCAGCAGTGTGAAAACAGACTAATACAACTGTGGAACCAAGTTTGCTGGTGAACCAGGTTATAATGCTAGACAAAAGATACCTGGAATATAATTACGAATGATGTTCCAAATGAAATCTAGTTAGCACTCCCCTTTACCCAGGCAGCCTGGAGATATAATAATGAACAATGTTGGCATGTCTCTCACCCTCCTGGAGTTTCCGGTCTGGGACTCACTAAACCACCAGAGAGAACAGACAACATGATGGATGGCAGAAGTCAGAATAATAAGAGTGACGCAGAATCTAAGGCCAGGATCTAGGTAGAATCAGTAATCATGTTAAGGCAGATGGAGCAAACTTGAGAAAAAGCAACCCATGACCCAGCACAGAGAAAACACTGACTATACTTTACAGAGCCGGCCAGAAAACAAACAAACAAACAAACAAAAAACAGCAAGATGCTTAATTTTTGTTCCAGAGCCTCTGGGCCTGTACCCACCAGAGAGGCCCATTTTAATCAGATACTGCACTAGAAAGTAGACAGAGTCACCCCCTGCTCTGCTCAGCTCTCATACTGTTTCTCAGGAACAAACCAAGATGCAAATACAAATGATTTCTTTAAATGTATACCAACTTTTCTACCCAATAAAGACTTTTTTTCCCAACAGCCATTATAAAAACTGATCATATATTAGGCCTCCCTAAAATCTTTTTTTATTTTTGTATTTTTTTTGAGACCGAGTCTCTCTCTGTCGCCCAGGCTGGGTGCAATGGTGTGATCTTGACTCACTGCAACCTCCGCCTCCTAAGTTCAAGCAATTCTCCTGCCTCAGCCTCCTGAGTAGCTGGGATTACAGGTGCACGCCACCATGCCTGCCTAAATATTGTATTTTTAGTAGAGACGGGGTTTCACCTTGTTGGCCAGGCTGGTCTCAGACTCCTGACCTCAAGTGATCCGCCCACCTCAGCCTCCCAAAGTGCTGGGATTACAGGTGTAAGCCACCATGTCTGATCCTAAAATCCTTTTTTTTTTTTTTTTTTTTAAGAGAGCCTCACTCTGTCACTCAGGCTGAAGTGCAGTGGTGAAATCAAACCTCACTGCAGCCTCGAAGTCTTGGGCTCAAGTGATCCTCCCATCTCAGACTCCCAAGTAGCTGGGACTACAGGTGTGTGCCATATTTATCATTTTTTTGGTCATTTATTTATCATTTATCACTTATTTATCACTTCATTTTTTGTAGAGTTGGGGTCTTGCTATATTATCTAGGCTCATCTTGAACTCCTGGGCTCAAGAGAGCCTCTTGCCTTGGCCTCCAAAAGTGTTGGGATTACAGGCATGAGCCACTGTGCCCAAACCAAAATTTTAATTCTTAACAAACAAACAAACAAATAGAAAAGCACAATTCAGTGAAAGAAATTAAGAATAGAAGCTTACATTTAAAAAACTGACTTGATTTTTAAAAATACTTCTAAATAACTCTTAGACCAAAGAGGAAATA
Organism: Piliocolobus tephrosceles; assembly: GCF_002776525.5. Taxonomy (NCBI): domain Eukaryota; kingdom Metazoa; phylum Chordata; class Mammalia; order Primates; family Cercopithecidae; genus Piliocolobus; species Piliocolobus tephrosceles. The sequence continues at coordinate 18,944,109 of NC_045441.1, read as the reverse complement.
AAGTCTGGAATTAAACACTATCTAGAAAATAGTGACAACTCAAACACTACATATAAAAACTTATGAGGTGTAGCAAGATCCATACTTCAGGGAAATACATAACATAAAGTGCTTTTGCTATTAAGCAAGACAAAAAGAAAATAAATGAACTGAGATTTCGATTCAAAAGGGTAAAAAGAAAGAGAGCGGGCCGGGCGCGGTGGCTCAAGCCTGTAATCCCAGCACTTTGGGAGGCCGAGACGGGTGGATCACGAGGTCAGGAGATCGAGACCATCCTGATCTACACGGTGAAACCCCGTCTCTACTAAAAAATACAAAAAACTAGCCGGGCGAGATGGCAGGCGCCTGTAGTCCCAGCTACTCGGGAGGCTGAGGCAGGAGAATGGCGTGAACCTGGGAGGCGGAGTTTGTAGTGAGCCGAGATCGCGCCACTGCACTCCAGCCTGGGCGACAGAGCTAGACTCCATCTCAAAAAAAAAAAAAAAAAAAGAAAAGAAAGAGAGCGAGCAGACCAAGAAGAAAAGAGGAACAGACAAAATGAATTTATAAAATTCAAACATAAGGAAGGAGGGGAATTGATAATAAGGAGTTAGTTCTTTGAAAAGATTTTAAAATTAATCTCATTTTAAAGGAGAGAAGAAATACTGATAAATGCTATTACGTCTGAGCAAAGAACTCTTACCAAAAACATATAGAAGCTTTAAAATTTTTAAATGATGAGTAGAAGAATGGTCAAGAAAACTTTCTGAGACAGAGCAGAAAACTGGCAAACTTGCATAGACTAATCACTGAAATTCCTGGAAAGGCTGTTGAAAATGACTATCCAAAAAGACACTAGACCCAGAGGGTATTATAGGTAAATTCTGTCGATTTTTTGAGGACTAGAAAAATGCCATGCAATCTGAAGTAGTCTAGAACAGAAAATAAAATTTAAAAGTTTATCATTTTCTCCTTATATAATGCTCTTAGAAAAGCAGTCAAGCCAGCACACATGCCTTGAAAGCATGATGCTAACAGAAAGAAGCCACTCACGAAAGACCACCTATTCCATTTCTATAAAAAGTCCAGAACAGCCAAATCCAAACAGACAGAAAATAGATTTGTGGTTGCCTGGAGCTGGGACAGTTAGAGGGAAATGAGAATGGCGCTTCTTTTAAGGGTGATGCACGTATACCAAAACTGCGGTGATGGTTGCAGAACTCTGTGAATGTACTAAAAACCATCTAATTGTACACTTTAAATGTGTAAATTGTATGACATGAATTATATCTCACTAAGGCTGTCTTTTTTATTTAAAAAGCACATGCACACACAAAAGAAAAAAACTACACGAGTTTCACTAATCCATTGAGGGTTAAAATTTTCAACTTAGCCAGATGCAGTGGCTCATGCCTGTAATTCCAGCACTTTGGGAGGCTGACGCAGGTGGATCACTTGAGGTCAGGAGTTTGAGACCAGCCTGGCCAACATTGTGAAAACCCATCTCTACTAAAAACACAAAATTAGCTAGATGTTGTGGCACATGCCTGTAATGCCACTACTTGAGAGGCTGAGGCAAGAGAATTTCTTGAACCCGAGAGGCAGAGCTTGCGGTGAGCCGAAATCGCGCAACTGCACTCCATCCTGGTTGACAGAGCAAGACTTTGTCTCAAAAAAAGAAAAAAAATCGGCCGGGCGCGGTGGCTCAAGCCTGTAATCCCAGCACTTTGGGAGGCCGAGGAGGGCGGATCACGAGGTCAGGAGATCGAGACTCTCTCTGGCTAACACGGTGAAACTCCGTCTCTACTAAAAACTACAAAAAACTAGCCGGGCGACGTGGTGGGCGCCTGTAGTCCCAGCTACTCGGGAGGCTGAGGCAGGAGAATGGCGTACACCCAGGAGGCGGAGCTTGCAGTGAGCTGAGATCCGGCCACTGCACTCCAGCCTGGGCAGCAGAGCGAGATTCCGTCCCAAAAAAATAAAGGATTTTAAAAAGAGAGTTCCTCAAAAACTCAAGCTGTTTTTATTTTCCTAGATACTTACGTAGTGATCATATCCTTTGTGAGGTTGCTATCGGGATGTTGGGATTTTCTAAGGAACGTAAAGTCCCCAAGATTAAAGCAATGTCGTGGTGGAGAAGTTTATCTCACTTTCACCCCATATTTAGGTGTACATTTCACTGATGTTCCAAGTATAGAAACACATTTAGCAAATAATTTTGACATTTGAAGAAGTTCTCTCTTCAACTTTATCAGGCAAGTTCACAGATGCATTTTACAAGGCAAATCAGGAGGAAAGGGAGATCAATTCTACTGCTGAGAAAGAATCTAGGTCAATTTTATAGATTCACACTCAAATGAAATCCACACGAGAACAAAATTCAAGACATTGGTTAAAAGAAAAATCATACCAAGTATCAAAATAAGTTAAATTGCTATATATTTACAGTTCAATACATTGAAAACATCCTAGATCTTTACCAAAATTAATTTCTTTGGCGTCTTACAGAAGCATCTGTAGGATTCCAATAAGTTCTACTTTTAAAAATCTTACACAACAGTGTTCCCACAAAAAGAAAGTAAACACTTGCAACGAAAATTTCCATTTTTGCTCATCAAGATTTGAATCGATTTTACTTGAACAGGCTGTTTTGTTCAATTCACACTGATTAACCTCAGCCCAATCACTGAAAACTTTGTGGTTCTGGGATACGGGTTTTAATTGTCTTCATAATGTACTTGGAAGATCACTGGGGAAATTGAACACAAAAGGTTTCCTATATGATGTGCTGACTAAATAAAGAGCCCGAACAGCCTGTGCCTCAGCAGTCTCAATCTCAAATTGACCTCCTTTTTGTTTTTTCTTTTCTGTTATGGTGTGTTTCTCATCATTTTCTTTTTCTGTCAATATTTATGCAGATGTCAACTATATTCTTGCCTGTCTGTAAGTACTGCTTTTCTCTAGGGCTGTCCCATGAAAACAAAATTTCCATCAAAATTATTATTTTTTATCGTCCCTCTGTTTGCAGCAAGCAGGGGTCTTGGATGCAAAATTTACGGGAGAGCCAGAAACTCAGAAATCCAAATAAAGAATGTCTTAATGCAGTGTTTTTAAAAATAAAAATGAATGTTATAAAAAGAACTCATGATTAATAAAATATCCAAATTGTGGCTGGGCATGGTGGCTCATGCCTGTAATCAGGCCTCCCACTTTGGGAGGCCGAGGTGGGTGGATCACCTGAGGTCAGGAGTT